>NW_007726292.1:2871-3806 GCF_000696425.1 Galeopterus variegatus | reverse complement strand
CTAACATCAGACTTTTCATCACAAACCCTAAAAGCCAGAAAGGAATGGGATGATATATTCAAAATACTAAAAGACAGAGATTGCCAGCCAAGAATACTCTACCCTGCAAGGCTATCCTTCCGAAATGAAGGGCAAATAGTTTATTTCTCAGAGAAACAAAAACTGCTGGTGTTCACTACCACATGACCAACCTTACAAGAAATCCTCAAGGGAGTACTAGGGTGGTTCCTGAAAAATAACTACCACTGCCATAAATACCCAAGAAAAATCAAAACCCACTAGTATAATAAAAATGGCATTTATGAAGAGAAAACAAATAAACAAAAATGCTATCTACAACCTAAGGAACAAAGAAACACAGAAAGCAAACAGTAAATCAGAAAGCAAGGAACAAAAGACACCTAAGACAACCAAACAACCAATAAAATGCTAGGTATAAATCAACACTTTTAAATAACAACTCTTAATGTAAGAGGCTTAAATTCCACAATCAAAAGACATAGACTGGCTGACTGGATTAGAAAGGAGGACCCAACTATATGCTGCCTACAAGAGACCAACCTCACCCATAAAGATTCACATAGACTAAGAGTGAAAGGATGGAAAAAGATTTATCATGCAAACAAACAAGAAAAAGGAGCTGGAGTAGCTATTGTTATATCTGACAAAATAGACTTTAAACTAAAAACCATAAATAGAGACAATGAGGGACACTANCAACAAATTTGAAAATCTGGAGGAAATGGATAAATTTCTGGACACACACAAGCTCCCCAAAATAAACTATGAAGATGTAGAAAATTTGAACAGACCAATTACAATAAAGGAGATTGAAGCTGTTATCAGGAGGCTCCCAACACAGAAAAGCCCAGGGTCAGATGGATTCACAGCAGAATTTTACCAAACATTCAAAGAGGAATTGACACCGATTCTTT
>NW_007726292.1:0-417 GCF_000696425.1 Galeopterus variegatus | reverse complement strand
CAAAGTGATATACAAATTCAATGCAATCCCCATCAATATTCCAAAGACATTTTTCTCAGAAGTGGAATGAACTATCCAGACATTTATGTGGAATAACAAAAGATCATGCATAGCCAAAGCAATGCTGAGCAAAAAAAATAAAGCTGGAGGCATAACACTACCCGACTTTAAGCTATACTACAAAGCTATAATAACAGAAACAGTATGGTACTGGCATAAAAACAGACATACTGATCAATGGAATAGAATAGAGTATCCAGAAATCAACCCACATACCTACAGCCATCTGATCTTTGACAAAGGCACCAAGCCTATTCACTGGGGAAGGGACTGCCTTTTCAGCAAATGGTGCTGGAATATCTGGATATCCATATGCAGGAGAATGAAACTAGACCCATACCTCTCACCATATACTAA
>NW_007726291.1:909860-910718 GCF_000696425.1 Galeopterus variegatus | reverse complement strand
TGGGACTACCAGGCCAGCCACAGGGACCAGAATCTCCAGGATAACATGATCACACACCTACTTCATGGCCTACAAAAGGCTACTCACAAGTCAGTCAATTATGACAAGCTTAGAGAAATCACACAGAGATACACCAAAAATCTCAGTGAGTTCCTAACCCTCCTTTCTGAGGCTTTACATAAATACACACGTATAGACCCAAACTCCCCTGCAGGCATGGCCATCTTACACTCTCATTTTTATTACCCAATCAACCCCTGATATTAAAAAAAAAAAAAAAAAAAACCTTAAGGGTGGTCCAAATACAACCCAACGAGACCTCCAACGAGACCTCCCCAATGCAGCTTTCAAGGTTTTTAACAATAGGGAGGAGGAAGAGAAGAAGGATTGATATAAAAGTGATCAAGCCAAATACCAACTCCTGGCTAATGCCATCCAAGGCTCACATACCCCTAAGCCAGTTGCCCCCAGGGGAAAGCCACCTGGGAACTGCTTCAAAGGCAGTCAGCTGGGCCACTGGGTATGGGCCTGTCCTAACCCCAGGCTTCCTCCCAGGCCCTGTCCTCACTGCAAACAGCCAGGTCACTGGGGGGTTGTCTGTGCCACTCGCCAGAGAAGGAGTGGCCCAGTCCCTAACCCACAACCTTTAGCTCCACAAACATCCTTACCGGAATTTCTTGGATTTGCCCAAGAGGAGGACTGACGATGCCCAGGGCCTGAGGCCCCCATGAAGCTCACCATGCATGAGCCCAGGGTAACTCTCCTTGTAGCAGGTAATCCGATCTCTTTTGTCATCAATACAGGGACCACTTACTCTACCCTTCCTGAATATGCAGGACCAACAACCCCATCCTCTAT
>NW_007726291.1:905650-908860 GCF_000696425.1 Galeopterus variegatus | reverse complement strand
ACACTGTTGCTCTCCTTAATTTCCTGGCCTCCAGGGGATATTGAGTGTCCCCCTGCAAGGCCCAAATTTCTTCTCCTTCAGTCACCTATTTGGGAGTCCACCTCACCCTCAACACCAGAGAAATAATGGTGAATCATAAGAGTTTAATTTCTGAACTCCCTACTCCTACCATAAAGGATGAAATCCTTTCTTCCTTGGGGCTTGCAGGTTATCTTTGCCTATGGATTTCTTTGGTGTGCTAGTGAAACCACTTTATGAGGCAGCCAAAGGGGATCCTGCCATTCCCTTAGATCCCACAAAGCCCATTCATTCTCCTTTCCAGTCATTAAAAGCTGCTCTCCTTGAAGCCCTACCTCTATCCCTCCCAAACCTATCTCATCCTATACATCACTGAAACCCAAGGATTGGCAGTCAGAGTTTGGGGACAAGAGGCAGGAGATATCTTCTCCACTGTTTCATACCTTTCCAAACAATTGGACACCACAGCTCAAGGATGGGCTCCCTGTTTACAGGCCTTGGTGGCAGCCGCCCTTTTAACACAAGAAAGCTCTAAACTAACTTTTGGACAACAAAAAGTCAGTTGTTTCCCCCATCATCTTCAAGACCTTCTCAGCCATAANCCTTGGTAAAACTAGCACCTGAGACTTTACCCAAAGAATCTGTTAACACCAAGCCAGAGGGCCCCCCTCTACTCAACCCCCAACCCAACATCTCCTCACACTTCATCCATGTTAGGACCCACAAAATTGAAAATCTGCAGGACCTCCACTCTTCCCCCAATCCCAGAAGCAGGATGATCTTTCCCCCAGTGATTATCCTCTCAGTCTTGCAGGCCTGCTTCACGTCCTTCACACAGGAGCTGCTCCCAGACTGGTCCCGACCCGCCACCTCCAGTGTTGAAGACATCCTTGAGTGGGTAACTGAATTAGCCCGGCAGGGCGCCCTCTGTGATTACAGCCCTGACGAGGTTACCCTCTACTCCTTTTCCCTACTGTGCACCCTCTCAACCTCTCAGCCCCTGAACGCTTGCCTTTTCTCTTCCTCTTGCTTCTTTTCCTAACAGAGACATATGCCACACCCTGTTCATGATGTATAACTGAGGTCTTGGTGGGTGGAAGGACACTTTCCAACCTCCCAGGTCTGCCACCCAGAATCTTTGGGGGAACCCTACAGGACACATTCACGTCTCTGACATACGTTCCCACAACATGCTATGACCAGAAAACTGCCACATCATGTTCTTACGGGGGTAAAAACTACTGGATAGCTCTTTCCAAAGGGGATTCTGTTGGGGCCCAGTTCCCTGCCCTCAACAATTGTTTCTGCTTCACCCAAACCACTCACCTAGGCTATAGTGATGGGGGAGGACTCCAGGACAAAATACATCAGACCCCTAACCGTGATGGTGTACAGGGTACTAACATTAATTAATAAAGTACATGTATTTCACAGGGCCTTAACCTTTAGCATAGTAGGGCTACAGCGTTTAGATTAGAAGGAACACAGCCCTTAGGTCAGACTGTAGCTTAGGAGGATCTTTATCTTAGTAGGACAACAGTCTTTAGCTGTTAGAAGGGCCAAAGCCCTTTAGTTTAGGCTGTAGCATAGTAGGGCCACAGTCCTGTAAGGCTAAAGCCTTGTAGTTTGAGGAATAACCTAACCTTTTAAATAACCTAACCTAAAAAGTCTCTGTTGGGGATATGAGAATTGGAACAGCATAAGTGCTTGCTCTAAGGGCCCCTTGGTGCAGCAAAACCTAATTATGGGAAATATGTGTACTGAAAGCTTCAAGGCTACTCTGCCAGTTAGTGGTGGTTCCACATTTCACCTTCAACAGCTTCTCTAAGTTTCCTAGGGAACTAAGTGTTGCCATACGATTATCTCATTGGTTCTTTTGTATGTCACATATCTTAGTTTTATGACTCCTTTGATGGTAAATTGCTTAAACTATTTTTAAGTTGCACCTGCTTTAGTGAAAATTGTTTCATAGCCAGTTTGTTTATGTTTTCACTATGACTGATTAACCACCTGTGTTCTCTTCTGTAACTTTTAGCCTGGACAATAAAAAACCGAGAAAAGCCCTGATTCAGGGCCATTCCCCAGGAATTCCTTCTCTCTTGATGAAGTTGTCTCCTAGGATTTAACCCCTTCTGGGCCTCTCACTGCTCTGGAGAAATGGGCTTTGAGTAATCCTTTGCATCTCTGTCTCTGTCACCCCAAGGGAGAGGTGACATGATGGGACTTATCCTTCTTCTTGGTCCCTGCCTCTTTCATCGTCTCTCTAATTTTTTACAGGAATGCATGCAGGCTTTCACCAACCAAAAGGTCATCAAATTGTTCCTGGGAGGAGGAGATCAGCCCCTGAGAACCGTCGACCCCTCCCCAGAGGAATACAGCCTCCCCACTCAAAACCAGTACCCCAAAACCTAATTGTTTTATTTTTTTCATACCTTTGCCCATCTCCAGCAGGAAGTAGCTTCAGAAGAATGAGACCTTTGCCCCTTTTCCCTTCTTCCTATACTTAAAAGGCAAGAATGATGGATCTTGGACCTGACTGGCGCCATTTTACGCACACTCAGCACAAAATGGCCACCAGCCTTTCCCTTATGAGAAACCTCGTGGTTTCTGAGAAATAGAAACTCCACCACACCAGCACCAAGCCCCTCCCTGATTACGTCAGCCTTCCTTACAACCTATATAAGCCCTCCCACCCCTGCGCCGGTTGCTGCCCTCCGTTTTGAGTGCAGCCCAACAGATTCTTTTCCTTTAATAAAACTTGATCAGTACCTGGCATTTCGGCTCACTTTCTTTCAATCAGCTCTTTAATAAAGTACTTAGAAACACATGCATTCATCGCAAAGTGTCCTGGTCTAATTAATCACCCCACTCTTGTGGAGTATTTTACCACAAATTGAGGTAGGTTTTTCCCAAAGCAACCCCTCCTCTAAGTCACCCTATACTAGCCTGGAGGCCCAACCTCAGAAGCTACTGGACTAGTTGGCCAGGGACCCAAGTCATGAGGGAAGCCGACGCCCAAGGGTGGGGTAGATGGCCAAGAGTGGATGCTTATTCCTCATCGACAGCCTCATTCTCTTCTAGAGTGCTGTGACCTCCCAGCAGTGCCGGCTGGAGTTGTTCTCGGTTTCTCCACATTCTTTTTTTTTTTTTTTGTCTTTTTCCGTGTCCGGCAACGGATCGCAACCCTCAGTG
>NW_007726291.1:901383-904900 GCF_000696425.1 Galeopterus variegatus | reverse complement strand
AGCCAGTGAGCGGGAACCGGTCTGTATGTGGGATCTGAACCCTCGGTGGGAGCGCCTCTGCGCTTCCCAAGCAGCGCACTAGCGCAGTGCGCCACTGGGCCGGCCCATCGGTTTCTCCACATTCTTAGTGTGGAATTCCTGAAGGTGAGCTGGGAGCTAGAGTGGAAGTGGGACAGATGGTGAGTTTGAGGCAAGAACACAAAGTGGTTGCGAGGGAGGGAAGGGACACTGATATGGGTCGAATTGTGACCCCAAAAGACCTGTCGAAGTCCTAACCCCCAGTACTTGTGAATGTGACCTTATTTGGAAATAAGGTTGTGATAGAGCAAAAATATATATTTGGTCTTCATCCCCATCTCCCAACATAGAACTCCTAAAATCCTTAGAGTCTCCAAAATGATGAATCTTTTTGTATGCTGATGGTGGCTGGAATCCCTTAGGAAGCTTCAGGATAAGGGCTGGTCATAGAAAGACTAAGGCAGGACTTTCAGCCTCACCCCTCAACCTCAGGGAAGAGAGAGAGAGACTGAAGGTTAAGCAGATCACCAGTAGCTAATGATTTAACCAATCCACACCTAAGTAATGAAGCTTCCATAAAAACCCAAGAGCACAGGTTTTGGGGAGCTTCTGGAGAGCTGAACACGTGGAGGTCCCTGGAGGGTGGTGGGCCCTGGGAAGAGCATGGACGCTCCATACCCCTCCCCCCGATACCTTGCCCTGTGCATTTCATCATCTGTATCCTTTGTAATAACCTTTACAATAAACCAGTAAATGTAAGTACATGTTTCCTTGAGATCTGTGAGCCCCCCAAGCAAACTAATCAAACCCAAAGAAGGGGTTGTGGGAACCCTGATTATAGATGGTTGGCCAGAAGTTCCAGAGGCCTGGACTTGTGACTGGCATCTGAAGTGGGGGCAGTCTTCGGGGACCGATTCGTCACCCTGTGGGATTTGACATTAGCTCCAGGCAGATTGTGTCGGAATTGAATTGGAGGGCACCCTGTCAGTGTCTGCTGCAAAACTGCTGGCTTATTTGCCTGTAGGGAGAAATTGCCATCCATTTGGTCCCAGAAGTCGGTCTTCCGTGTTGTTGCTTGATTGTGCTGTGAGGGACGAAAGACTGTGTGTGTTTTCCCCACTCACACAAGGGTCTTCACAGATGTCATCAAGTTTGATGCGCTTAGCAGGGTGGGCCCTAAAGTCTATATGACGGGTGTCCTTGTAGGAAGAGGAGAAGAGACACAGATAGACATACACACAGAGGGAAGATGAGATCAAGACACACAGGTAGGAGGCCATGTGATGATGGAGACAGAGATGGGAGCACTGCCACCACAGGCCAAGAAAAGCCTGGGCCACCAGAACCTGGAAGAGTGGGGACGTTTCGTCCCCCAGGAAGAGCGTCTGGAGGGAGAGTGGCCCTGCTGACACCTGATTTCAGACTTCTGGCCTCCAGAACTGTGAGAGAACGAGTTTCCACTGTCTAAAGCCACCTGGTGTGCGGTACTTCGTGACAGCAGCCCTGGGGACGGAGGAAGGCAGGCACTCTGGAGAGCAGTGAGGTGGTACAAAACTAAGTGTTATCTGCTTTCCAGTTTTGTTTACATGACTGGCCTTGTCGTAACCCTGGCTTCTAAATGATACAATTAAGAAATCACAGTTGAACCTTAAGACTCTTCAGAGATACAGGGAAGCACCTGGGCTCAGGAGCCTCTCGAAGAAGGGTTTTACCAAAGCGATTGTATTAGTGTGTTGTTTTCATTTGCATGACTACCTGCTGAGACACACCGAGGATACTCAGCAGTGCTCCCCAAGTTCCAGCTTTGTGACACCATGTCAGCCGGAATCACGCTGCTACTCGCGGAGGCAAGTGGAAGCCACTCAGTGTGAGCTTTGGGGAGACAATACACATGGTCGGTTCAGCATTTGTACTTGTGAGCTATGAGCTAACATGTCTCCTCTCTGTACTGTGCTTCTTTCAACTGTGCTATCAGACAGGAGTCTTACTCTGGGAACTAAGCGAAGGGAACTACTGCAGGTTTGGTGCTAGGAGGCCCTGTCGGTGGTTGGTCACCTCGGAAAATCACTGCGAAGAAGTGAGAGCCGGGGCTCTGTGATGCATCAGCACAAAGGCACATGTATTTATCAGCCTGTGGCCACTGCATCCAGCTGAGACCCTCTGAAGGGGCCCATTTGTTGGGGAGAGAGTTGCTCGAACATGGTGGTGGGGGGTGGAGTTCCAAGCTGCATCTTCCCACCTGCTGCAGGCTGAGGTCAGGTGTGAATATGTCAGGTCAGACATAAGCCAGTGTGCTGGTGAGACCTGGAGACTTATGTCGCCCTGTGGTGACATAAGCCAGTGTGCTGGTGAGACCTGGTGAGACCAAGCTGCATCTTCCCACCTGCTGCAGGCTGAGGTCAGGTGTGGTGGCGGTTGTACAGATACGGTGGGTACAGGCTGTCATAATGCCACTGGCGCCACTGCTCCACTGCCTCCCGGTTCCTCTCTTCCTGTTCTGGGGACAAAAAACTAAGTCAGCCATTAGGCCCGCCCTGTGGTGACATAAGCCAGTGTGCTGGTGAGCATCAGAGCTGGAGGGACCTAGAGACCATGAGTCCTAAGTCCTGGTTTATGATCAGGCCCAGATGGGTGGAGGCCACAGAGCTGGCTTCCAGCAGGGCTTAGCCAGGATCTGTCATCCCATGCTCTTTTGTCCACATGACCTACAAAGACAGAACAACCAAGACACCAAATTAAAAAGCAACAACGTAGTAACAAAAGTAGGCTACAAACCCTGTCTTGAAAAAACATGGTGGAAATCATTGTCAACTTGTAGTGATGGGGTTATGAATAGTTTTTATTATTCCGTATTTTCTAAGCTTTAAAAATAAAATTCTAGAGCTGTCTGGTTAGCTCACTGGGTTAGAGTGTGGTGCTGATAACACCAAGGTAAAGGGTTCAGATCCCCATATCCACCAGCTACCAAAATAAACCCAAAAAAACACACATACCCAGGGCCCCGCCAGGATCCTGAGGCATGGAGCTGGGGGAAGCTGAACCCATCCGCAACTAGGCAAGCTGCTGCCACTGCCCTGGGGCCCTGCTCGGGTCCGGAGGTATGGAGCTGGGGGAAGCTGAACCCAGCTGCAACTAGGTAAAGAGCACACCAAAATCACCATTTCCACATGGGTAGCCCACCATAGCCACCACAATTGCCATGGTGGCTGCAAAAGCGGCTAGGCTCTATAGCAGCAGTCACAGCCACCATGCATGCAGATGGCATGCCAGGCTCCCAACTTCATCGACACAAGGAGAGGCATCAGCGGAGACCAGAAAAAAGAAGAGGTCCTCTCTCTTCACAAAGCACACTCCAGAGTAATAGAAGAAGCATCTGATTTACGATAATAGGGGAGGACTTGATCACACCTTTCTCAGTACTGGACAGATCATCTAGGCAACAAACCAACAGAGGAACAGTTCATCTATGAGATGGAGAGAAAGAATACGGTTATTGGGG
>NW_007726291.1:897043-900616 GCF_000696425.1 Galeopterus variegatus | reverse complement strand
AGCACCACGCTCACCCAGTGAGCGAACCGGCCATCCCTATATAGGGATCCGAACCCGTGGCCTTGGTGTTTGTCAGCACCACACTCTCCCGAGTGAGCCACGGGCCGGCCCTACCTTTGCATGATTTTAGAATTAGTCTGCTGGTATCAATCCAAAACTACCTGTTGTTGTTAGGTACCATTAAAGCACAGGCAGAGGTCACAGCTCCCCAATGTTAGGAAAGCACTTGTGAAGCTCCTCTAAAAATTAAACATAGGATTACCATAGAACCCAGCAATTCCACTCCTAGGGATATACCCCAAAGAATTAAAAACAGGGACTCAGATAAATGTACACAACAGCATTTTTCACAATATCCAAAAGGTGGAAACAACCCAAATGTCCATCCACAGATAAATGGATAAACAAAATGTGTTACGTATGTGTACATAAACAAATATACATATCCTATTATATATATTATATAGTATATATTCTCTATATAATATAGAATATATTATATATCTCTAATGTATCATATATATCCCATTATTAATACTAGAATATATTATTAATAACGGAATATATAATCTATAAGAGAATATTATTCAGCCATAAAAAGGAATGAAGTTCTGGCACACGCTACATGAATAAACCTTGAAAACATTATGCTAAGTGAAATAAGCCAGACACAAAAAGACAAATATGTGTGATTCCATTTATATGAAATGTCTAGAATAGGCAAATTCAGACAGACAGAAAATATATTAGAGGTTACCATTGGCTGGGGAGGCAGATGTGGAGAGTTATTGATTAGTAAGTGCAGTTTCCGCTCGGGGTGATGGAAGAGTGTGGGGAACAGAGGTGGTGGCTGTACAACTTTGTGAATGTACTAAATGCCACTGCAGTGTATGCTTAACAATAGTTCAAATGGCAAGTTTTACATTATACATATTTTACCACAATGTTTGTTATTAAAAAAAAAAAGAGCATTTGTGAAAAATAAATGTTGGGAGGATGGGAAGTCCTAACAGAAGATGATGTCAAGATGAAAAGCCCCAAATATCTTCCTTACCTCTGTTTTCTCAAATGTGGGCTTCACCCAAAAGCCTGTGAACCTGATTTCGGTGCTAGTGAAACTGGCATCCTCTGTGGCATTGTGCTAACAGGATGGCCTGGCAGGGTGTGAGGACAGTGGATGTCCCCGTGGTCCTTCTCACCCATGACAGCCAGATGCACGGGCTGGGACTCACCTCAACAGGAAGGCCCTGTTAGCACTGCGTGTGAGGCATCATGGCTGCTGGAAGTTTCCCTTCCTATGTGAGCTTGGAGTTGGCGCTCCCCTTGGTGCTGAAATCACCTTAGGCAGTTGGTACCCAGGGACAGCCTGGAGCCCACAGAACCAGGCCCAGGCTGGAGCTTTGGGTATTCACCTTCAGCCCTTTCAGACATTTCTCAAGCCCAGTAGACCAGCTAGTCTTTGCCAACCTTGACAGTGTGGTTTTGACATAGACGTTAGTTAGGCCTCCCTCTTACAAAGCAAGGACCTTGGGGAGAGGTTAGACATCCAACTACCATCAATTATTCTTAGAAGAGGTGCATTTGTCAGAGAAGACAGCTAGCTGAAACAGGGGTCCTGACTGGATGGAGTGCTGGGGGTTCTCAGAAAGGGCTGGGGAGGTGGATGCTTTGAGCACTGCCCCGGGGTGGAGGTTTCAGGCCACCAGGTCTCTGCACAACAGTTGCTCTGGGGCAGGTGAGGAAGGGAAAGGGAGGAAAACCGAAATGAGTTTCACTTTTTTCAAAACTGGTCCTCAGGCAGGCAGGCCCGCTCCACCTCTTTGCTCTTTCCTGTATCGAGCTCTGGAGAGACTCCTAGGGCTGCCCTGCTTTGCCCCTGACTCCATCCATTCTTGTGGGCCAATTCCTGGATTGAAGAAGGTCTCCGAGACCTCTACACATTTAGTCATCCTTGATTTGGAAGAACAGGGGCTTTGCTGGCAACCACGCCTTAGTTCCAATCCTAGGGCTACTGTACTGGCTATGTCCCCTTGGTTATTCATGTATCATTCCTAAGCCTCAGTTTTTGAAACTGTAAAGTGGGAAATGACAAGACCTATCTCAGGGGCTGGTTGTAAGGATTAGATGGCTCAGTGCTGTGCCTGAGTGAATGCTCAGTGATGACAGCTGCTGTGACCACAGTTCCCAAAGGCCTGTGCCCTGTGCTGCAGCACCTCCTCCATCTGTGTGTGAGGCCTGAGGCCCCTGGTCTTAGCATTCTCCAAAAGGACCTGTCACCCTGTAGATGCCTAGCCCCACACCCTAATTCATGATGACCGTGAGTGTTTTCCACCCACAGGCTAGACATTTGAACCTGAAACACTTAAAATTACACACACAAAAAAGCTTTTCTTAGTAGTGTGAGTAAAAATCACACTGAAGGAACTTTGGAGGCTACTTTCTCATTTTTTAAATGCCTCTACCCAAGCTGCCCACCAAGATAAACAAATCTATGACAGAAGTATTTGCTTCTGAATTAGGGCAGCCTCAATTTTTCCCAGTGTGTTCCCAAGAAAGTTTAATTTGCCAGGNTCTGAATTAGGGCAGCCTCAATTTTTCCCAGTGTGTTCCCAAGAAAGTTTAATTTGCCAGGATCTGAGCCCAATACCTGTTTGCAGGGCTCAACCGGGTGCCACCTGCAGTGCAACAAGCACAGCCTGCAGATCTTAGCACCTGAGGTGTCCTCTTCACTAAGGGATGCCCTTACCAGGTGCTGCCTCCCCAGTCCATCAGAGCAAGCAAGCCAGGAGAACTGAAAGAGCTGACCTTCTCTAACAAAGGAAACCTGAGCTGGGACCTCACATCCAAGTTCATGTGCACCCAGCAGGTACTGGGTGATTTTGCTCAGGAGCATTTCAATCTTGAAGTATGGAGAAAGACCAAAAAAAGAAATAAGCACACACAGACACTCTCTGGCCTGCTGATCCAATCCCCATGAAATGTTCCCAAGGATGTCTTCTGTGGGTGACATGTGAAGGCACTTAATAGACAGGAAAGTCAAGCCCCACCCCATGGGAGGCTGGAGCTCAATGACAGAGCCTCCCTCTGCCTCCATTTCCACCTACACCCATCTTCCACCCTAGTGCAAGGGTGGAGGGCACCTCCTGAAGGTAGAAAGGAGCCCTACAGTAGGGTTGAGGGTGGGAATAAGAGACACTGGGCTCCCTTGGCCTTTTCTACTCTTTACTGGTTGATAAAAGCAAAAGCCCAAGGCTTAGCAAAGAGGGCACTACCAGCAGATGGGTAAGGGCACAAGCAAGCCATGTAAAAATTTCCAGGGTGCCCAATGCAATTAGGTGGGTTAGAGCCTCAAGATCAGTGGTAGATGTTCGTGTTGGGGTAGGGGTAGGGTTCGAGGTGGGGTTTGTGAGTTCAGTTTTCCTGGTTTGCTCCCAATAGTCAGTTAAGAAGCTAACTATCGTGAAGAGGTAACTGAAGGTCTTGATTTTCCAGAATGGAGTAGAACCTGGAGCCCTCACATTGATGTGAACACAAGGCACTTGAAAGTGAAGAGACTGCCTCTTCAGCAAATGG
>NW_007726291.1:875416-895262 GCF_000696425.1 Galeopterus variegatus | reverse complement strand
AGGGAGGAGCGGGAGGAGGGAGGAAGGTTTTGGTAATGGGCAACAATAATCAACCACATTGTATATCGACAAAATAAAATTTTTTTTATAAAAGTGAGTTTGAAATCCACCTAGCGCAACCCTCCCAGAGCTAAGACACTAGTTTGGGTGCTTAGGCAGAGAACACAGACCACCACAGTGATCCCTGAGTGGGAGGAGAGAGGGAAAGACATTTTATATCCATACAGTCAGCAGGTATTTTCCATCCCCACAGTCCCCGAGCCAATGGTGACACAGGTATTCTATCCTCTTCTGCACCTTCTCCAGTTCTGCATAGCCATCTGTGTGACTCTCTCCCTTCTTTTCCAGGCTCCCATGGACATAAATTGAAAGTAGAGCTTCTTTTACCTCCCTCCTCCCATTTAAATTTGGGAAAAAGACGTGGCGGCAAATTGTGTGATTTCTCCGCACAGCTCCACTCCCCAGAGGACGTGGGCACAGAGCTCTTNAAAAAAAAATTTAATGGTGTATCCAAGTACAGTATACCAGGCCACTTAGAAACTAGGAATCTCATGATTGGAAATGAATTCCATAAAGGAAAAATCCAATGTAAAGTGAATCTCACATTAATTAATACCTTCAAGTCCATTCAACATTTTTGGATACCTGTCAAGGCCAGCATGTGGGCTAAATCCCTCCACTGAAGAGGTCTATTGTCCAGATAAGGATGAAAATATAAAAACAAGCTTCAAGCTGGCTGGTTAGCTCAATTGGTTAGAGCACAGCCTTGTAACACCAAGGTCAGGGGTTCGGGTCCCCATACCGGCCAGCTGCTAAAGAAAAGGTTTTATCCTCACTGCTGGAATAAAAGTCTGTGAGACCTGTGGTTGTTTGGAGGCAATTATTCAAAGCTCTCTACTTTCAAGGTATTTCTTCTAACATGGGCTTTAACTAGAAAATTCCATAAGGGTGGGTAGGTCTCACCTGGTGCGGGAAGAACTGGTCCCTCAGAAAGCCTCCTGCTCCTATGGTGAGACTTACATCAGAGGGGAATACTGAGGTGTGCTGTTGTCCCTGCCAGCTCTGATGTGCAAGAGGAAGTGGGGGTGATGAGGGAGGCCGAGAAACTGAGGAAAGCCGTGGTCCCCGCCCCCACCCCACATTACAGGGGTGTGGGGAGAAACAACAAAAAGAATTTCTTTGCAAAATGGTGATATTGGAAACCATCTCAAACCCTTCTTAGAAGTAAGGAGCCTACATTAAGAAGTAAGTTATATAAATACTAGTTATTTCTATTATATTTGTATTATTTAATTGAACTCAGGTTAAAAATCAAGTGATCTGTGAGTTGATCTTAGTGAGGATTCCTTAGGTAGGTCCCATGTTCCTTCCATACGTCTGCCCTTACCTGTTTAGTTGCAGGAAACTTTAGGCTGGTGGAAGGAGCTGGGAGTCCAATCCGTCCCCACGCCCACCCCTCGCCCCACAGCCACACATTTCTCAGGAAGGATTCAGGCTCAGAGAGGTGCAGCAACCTAGTGGAGGTCACACAGCTGGCTGGGGCAGAGCTGGGGCTGGAGTTCGGAGCACCAGGCTCCCATACTTCACTACTGGCCAGAGCACACACACATGGCAGCACGCCCTTCCCACCCACCAGAAGCCCTGGTGTTGCTCCAGATACCAGAAAGCTGCTGTGGAGGGAGGGGAGCTTAGGCTTCAGGAAGCAGGTCCTTAATGAGCTCTCCTATGGACTCAGGAAAAGAAACAATCTTTTCGAGTTGCCACAAATTGGGCTTTTGATGTAGCAATGAATAAAAGCAATTAACTTTCAAGACAAGATGGTTTTTTTGTTTGTTTGTTTGTTTGTTTGTTTTTTTGGCAGCTGGCCAGTGTAGAGATCCAAACCCGTGACCTTGGTGTTATAGCATCACGCTCTAACCAAGCTAACCCACCAGCCCTAAGATGGTATTTTTGTACTGAGCATTATCCTCTGCTTGCATACGCCCCTTCTCAGGAACATGCATTCATAGGTTTTCTTTGTATACTAAAGTGACCTGTGCTTTTATCCCAGAAGCTTAGAGATGTCAGATGTCTGTCTCCTGGTTCCAAATTCAAGTTTACAGAAGGGTCGCCTGCTCTTTACGCCACTGAAGGCTCTCTGGGCACTGTGACAGCAGTTGCATTCACATGCACTCCTGGGTACCCACCAGGCTGTCCTGGCCACCCCTCCCCCCCAGAACTGCAGACAGGTGAGGGGCCTCAGACTTCATCCTGCAGCTTATTGTCCTGAGTCAGCTTAAGGGGATGGAAGATATTTGCCCGTCCTAGAACCATGCCTGTTTCCCTGTGGAAGTCTGCCAGAAGGTTGCTTTTCTGATTTCAATCAAAACACCCTCCATCACAGCTGTTTAGTGTTGCTTGATATTGGCCAACTTTTAAATCCCAAGTTGCATGAGGCCTGGAGATTTCCCTAGTATGGTTATAGTAATCCAATTGTTTTTTAAAAAGGAATTTTCTCTCCAAGCATTCCCATCTCTGTTCTTTCCCATCGTCTGAAAATAGTCTGTTATTTTCACTGACCAGGTCGCCTTGCTGAGTGTGCCGAGCAGCACAAAGACTTTATTCATACAAACACACAAGGAAAGAATCAAGCCTTACAGTTGGTCAGGACAGAGTCTTGGAAAATTGAGTTCTGGGGGAGAAAATTCAGTTGCCTTCCAGGGTCTGCAGGTCAAGGACGTGAGGGCCCCCACCGAGAACCACCGGGCCTACAGAAACCATGCAGGAGACACGCTTGCCCACATGCACAGGAAATTAAAACTGAAGAACTCTGCTGGCTGAATGCAGCTTTCAGGGGCTTATAAATAAGGAAATTAGTAACAGGGAGAGGAAGCTGCTGAGGCCACTTAGCAGCAGAGCTGTCACCAAACCCACGCTTTTCAGTGCCCAGTCCCCCGTGCTCATGCCCTGGGCACAGTGCTGTTGCTCTTGCATAAACAGTAGGCTGTGCCAGTACCCCGAAAAACATGCTCTGCCGTGCTGTGTTCCCTCTAGATCAGAACACAGACGCCCCCTTTACATTTTTCACTTTCCGAAATTGGGATGTGTCATAACTCTCAGGTGCTCCTCATGTGGCACGTTCCTTCTGTCCCTTACCCTAACGACGTATTCAACCCAACATGTGACCTACGATCAAGGAAGTATGGCATAATTTCTACTTCACAGCTGAGGTCACTTTGATCGCCAAGAGCTTTTAAGTTGAACCCTGGGTCCCCGCGGCATCCTGCCACACCTGCTCACAAGGAACTGGAGTGTGAGCAGGAGGTGGGCTGCCCAGCANACAGGTGAGGGGCCTCAGACTTCATCCTGCAGCTTATTGTCCTGAGTCAGCTTAAGGGGATAGAAGATATTTGCCCGTCCTAGAACCATGCCTGTTTCCCTCTGGAAGTCTGCCAGAAGGTTGCTATTCTGATTTCAATCAAAACACCCTCCATCACAGCTGTTTAGTGTTGCTTGATATTGGCCAACTTTTAAATCCCAAGTTGCGTGAGGCCTGGAGATTTCCCTAGTATGGTTATAGTAATCCAATTGTTTTTTAAAAAGAAATTTTCTCTCCAAGCATTCCCATCTCTGTTCTTTCCCATCGTTTGAAAATAGTCTGTTATTTTCACTGACCAGGTCACCTTGCTGAGTGTGCCGAGCAGCACAAAGACTTTATTCATACAAACACACAAGGAAAGAATCAAGCCTTACAGTTGGTCAGGACAGAGTCTTGGAAAATCGAGTTCTGGGGGAGAAAATTCAGTTGCCTTCCAGGGTCTGCAGGTCAAGGACGTGAGGGTCCCCCACCGAGGACCACCGGGCCTACAGAAACCATGCAGGAGACACGCTTGCCCACATGCACTGGAAATTAAAACTGAAGAACTCTGCTGGCTGAACGCAGCTCTTTTAGGGGCTTATAAATAAGGAAATTAGTAGCAGGGAGAGGAAGCTGCTGAGGCCACTTAGCAGCAGAGCTGTCACCAAACCCACACTTTTCAGTGCCCAGTCCCCCGTGCTCATGCCCTGGGCGCAGTGCTGTTGCTCTTGCATAAACAGTAGGCTGTGCCAGTACCCCGAAAAACATGCTCTGCCGTGCTGTGTTCCCTCTAGACCAGAACATAGACGCCCCCTTTACATTTTTCACTTTCCGAAATTGGGATGTGTCATAACTCTCAGGTGCTCCTGATGTGGCACATTCCTTCTGTCCCTTACCCTAATAACGTATTCAACCCAACATGTGACCTACGATCAAGGAAGTATGGCATAATTTCTACTTCACAGCTGAGGTCACTTTGATCGCCAAGAGCTTAAGTTGAACACTGGGTCCCCGCTGCATCCTGCCACACCTGCTCACAAGGAACTGGAGTGTGAGCAGGAGGTGGGCTGCCCAGCANACAGGTGAGGGGCCTCAGACTTCATCCTGCAGCTTATTGTCCTGAGTCAGCTTAAGGGGATGGAAGATATTTGCCCGTCCTAGAACCATGCCTGTTTCCCTGTGGAAGTCTGCCAGAAGGTTGCTTTTCTGATTTCAATCAAAACACCCTCCATCACAGCTGTTTAGTGTTGCTTGATATTGGCCAACTTTTAAATCCCAAGTTGCATGAGGCCTGGAGATTTCCCTAGTATGGTTATAGTAATCCAATTGTTTTTTAAAAAGGAATTTTCTCTCCAAGCATTCCCATCTCTGTTCTTTCCCATCGTCTGAAAATAGTCTGTTATTTTCACTGACCAGGTCGCCTTGCTGAGTGTGCCGAGCAGCACAAAGACTTTATTCATACAAACACACAAGGAAAGAATCAAGCCTTACAGTTGGTCAGGACAGAGTCTTGGAAAATTGAGTTCTGGGGGAGAAAATTCAGTTGCCTTCCAGGGTCTGCAGGTCAAGGACGTGAGGGCCCCCACCGAGAACCACCGGGCCTACAGAAACCATGCAGGAGACACGCTTGCCCACATGCACAGGAAATTAAAACTGAAGAACTCTGCTGGCTGAATGCAGCTTTCAGGGGCTTATAAATAAGGAAATTAGTAACAGGGAGAGGAAGCTGCTGAGGCCACTTAGCAGCAGAGCTGTCACCAAACCCACGCTTTTCAGTGCCCAGTCCCCCGTGCTCATGCCCTGGGCACAGTGCTGTTGCTCTTGCATAAACAGTAGGCTGTGCCAGTACCCCGAAAAACATGCTCTGCCGTGCTGTGTTCCCTCTAGATCAGAACACAGACGCCCCCTTTACATTTTTCACTTTCCGAAATTGGGATGTGTCATAACTCTCAGGTGCTCCTCATGTGGCACGTTCCTTCTGTCCCTTACCCTAACGACGTATTCAACCCAACATGTGACCTACGATCAAGGAAGTATGGCATAATTTCTACTTCACAGCTGAGGTCACTTTGATCGCCAAGAGCTTTTAAGTTGAACCCTGGGTCCCCGCGGCATCCTGCCACACCTGCTCACAAGGAACTGGAGTGTGAGCAGGAGGTGGGCTGCCCAGCATCCTTACCGTTGACCTCATCTCGGGATTTGGGGGACCGCTGGCTGCGCTTCTTGAGGAAATTTGAGGCATCTGATTCTTGCATGAAAATCTCCTGTTTCACACCTGAAACCCGAGAGAGGTGAGAGAGGACCGTCACAGCTGGCATGGGGATGCCAGGGCTGCCTCAGGAGTGGGCTCCACTTGCCTCGGGAGTGGGCAGCACCTGCTCTGCACCAGGGGGTGGCCCTTGCACTCACCTTCCTGGTCCTCTGCTCCTGCTGTCTGTCTGGTGCCCACCGATGCACCGGTCCCCTCCCGCAGCACTGTGGGACAAGGCACAAAGTGAAGGCTGCAGCCTCGGGGGGAGCCCAGACCCCAATCTGGGCCTTGACAGTCCTTTCTAGGCTTAGTGGCCTGCCAGTCCCTGGTGGGGGGCCCTCAGTCCCTCACATACCAGTCATGGAACCCATCTCTCCAGGAACCCACTAAGCTGGGTTTTTTTCTATATTTTTCTTTCTTTTTTTTTCTGTGTTACATTGTGTCTTGCACACACACACACACACACACACACAAATCCCTAGCATGGCCATCTTAATAATAAGCACACCCCTTTCTACCTGTGCCACCTGAGCAGACTTACGTGTGTAGAGTGAGCCTTAACTGACATGGTCTCCCCTTGACCCTCTCATACTCACAGGACAGGAGCACCACGGCTGAGAGGCAGGACAAGAGGAGGACCTGTCTCCAAGTCATCTTCGTAGAGGCTGAGGCTCCCTCCAGGAACCACAGGGCAGAAGAGGCGTTCTGTGGCCCCCGGTGCTGCTGCCCACCAGGGTCCTCACTCCTGAGTCAGGCAGGCCAGGCAGGAGGGGACAGGGAGGGAAAGGAGAGGCAGGAGGCCAGGACGCCACTGTGGGAGGGGGCAGGGGGCGGGGTCCTGGCTGCAGCTTCCATTGGCTGCCCCTGGTCTGAGCACCGGAGATGTTTTTGGCACTTGGCAAACGTCTACAGAAGCAGAGCTTGTAGTCGGCCTCGGCCAGGACAGTTTTGAAGCAGCCTTTCCGACATCTGCACCCAAGGAGTATCTGTTGAGAATCCTTTGCCTAAGAGTTGGGATTCCAGAGACCAAGGGTATGTTTCAAAGAGCTCCTTGCACCTGCTCCCGAGAGGTCAGCATGTTAGTGCCCAAGGCTGAAGCATGGGGGGTGGGGGGTTGGGAAAGGGGGATCAGCAAGTGATATTGGATTCAATTCTTGGGAAGGAAGGGACCACAATGACTGGAATATCCATCCTGGTGATGCTCACAAGGACAGGTGGGCCCTTCTGACAGCAACCAGAGCACCTCCTACCTTAGCACATTGTCCCCACCCAATGCTCACTGCTAAGAAAGACACGGAACCCAGAGCCTGTGGACCCCGAGGAGGACGGTCCATCAACCTTCCACTGCCAGAGAGAGAAGAGCCAAGTATCTGAACAGCACCACAGCTAATCCTGCTTCTCTAGGAGACACATAATACCCCATGCAGGGGAGGAGATGGGTTCCTAGAAATGGGAATGCTAATAACATCAGCTCTATGGGGCCAGCAGAGCACAGTCCCGTTGGCAACATGCTCCTGACGTTGTCCTTTATTAGAAACCATCATCAGCACTTTGTTACCAGCTGAAGAGCTGCCCTCTGGGCATTGTTTAAAATTTTTCTATTGGTGACTTCTATGGCTTCAATGTCCCCCCAGGTTTATGCTGGAACTTAACTCGCAATATGGTGATGGAAAATGGGGCCTTTAAGGGGTGATTGGATCTTGAGGACTGTGCCCTCACAAATGGACTGATCCATTCATGGAGTAAGGGGTTGATGGTTTAATGCATGGTCACAGGCATGGTTCTGATGGCTTTATAAGGAGAGCTTGTGAGCAGGTCGGCTCGATTGCTCTTGTGATTCTCATCATGTGATACCCTACATTGCACACCCCCACCTGGCTCCCTCCCATGAGACCTGCTCACTAACATCCTGCACAGACTTGGCCATTGGGCAGGGAAAGCATGTGAGTGGCAGAAAAATAACTGTGGCAGAGTAAACGGGGTGGTGTCCAGTGGAGGACAACATGGCCATGGCTGTGCTGACTCTCTGTGGGCTCCCCGTGGACACTCGCTGGCCTGCACTTAATGGGGGTGGGGGCTCTGCATGGCTGACCCAGGAGGAGCAACACACACGAGGACACATCAGCAAGGATCCATCCATCAGATTAACTAGATGTCACTAGGACAGAGCAGGGCCATTGGGCGATTTGGTGGGACTCCTGGGTGAGAAAGTGGGAGTGCAAAACACCATGACGTGCTTGACACCCTCAGTCCACCTCTGCTTTTTTTAGTTCCACTCATTTTGGCCACAAACATTTATTGAACATCTACTTTACCCCATGTCTGTGTGCTAGTCACTGGCCAGTCAGCTTTGGGTAAACCTGTCCCTCTTCCCCAAAGCACCCTCCACCCCTTTTGGATTCTGTCCATCCACTGTCCATGCAAAAGCCTTTAAAGAAGAATTTCAAACCCCATGCCATTCTCTCAGGCCCAGACCGGGAGAACAGGGCAGGAGATCCAGCATTCCCTGAGTGGAGGAATGGAGGCTTGAGTGGGAATTAAGCTTGGTTCTGTAAAACATGTTTGCATTTCTTACATACCTAAGCTGATAGCTTGAAATTTCTCCTGGCTACACTGATCTGCTCCAAAGAATGGTCCGACCCCAGCTGGTTTCCATCATCTCTCAGTTCCTCCAGAACTTTCTCTCCTTCAGCTGCCATACCTAAGCTGATAGCTTGAAATTTCTCCTGGCTACACTGATCTGCTCCAAAGAATGGTCTGACCCCAGCTGGTTTCCATCATCTCTCAGTTCCTCCAGAACTTTCTCTCCTTCAGCTGTCCTCCCAAGGGCTGCCACCATGCCAGTGTGCTGCAGCAGTGGCCAACTTGTGACATTATACCCCATTATAAGCCACACTGCCTCAAGGCAGAGGCAGGATTCTAAGAGCCATGGGAAGAGAAGTACTGGATTTGGTGTCAGAAGACCTGGTTTGGACGTCACAAGTACTGTACACTGGATTTGTCCAATGACGTGTCCTTGAACTTCCTCTTTTCTCCATCTCAGTGAATGAATCTCTCACCATCCATCCAGCAGTTACCCAACTAGAAACTCAGGAGCCATCCAAATGCACACCTCCCACCCCTCCTCGCGGCCCCGGCTCGTCAGTCATCAGGTCCTCTTGATTCTGTTTCTCAAGTCTCTGTAAATTCTCTCTGTCCTCCCCATTGCCATCGTGCCTGCCTTTTCCAGACATTATCTCTCTCCTGGGTGATCACAACAGCCTCCTCAAAGTCTCTGCTTTTGTCTGATCCCTCTCACCCTCCATGTCTCCTGGAGGATGGTCTTCCGGAAAAAACCTCACGTCACTTCCCTGCTTAACATCATTCTGTGGCTCATTAATGTGCCATGTTAGCAAACACATATACAGGGCTCAGGGCATGCCAGGCACCATCCCAAGGACTTTGGACACATCAACTCTAATCTTTGTGTCAATCGGTGTGACAGAGGAGGGATTAAGGCCCAGAGAGGTAAAATGACTTGCCCAAGTCCATGTAGCTGGTGCAGCCCAGTACTGGGATTGAACCCGGGTCACCTGGCCCCGTGGTGTGAGCTCACAATTGCCATCATGTACTGCCTCACAGAGGTGAGGGCCCAGCTCCTGACTGTAGCCGAGGCCTCCTGTCTCCGGCCTTGCTGCACCTGCCTGGGCTCTGGAATTACCGAGCTGCCTGCAGCCCCTGAAAGGGACTTAGTCCTCTGGGCCTTTCGACAATGGCTCCCATTCGGAGGGGGCTTTGGAAACCTTTGTTCTTCAAGTTCTGTCTTAGCCATCACCTCTCCTTTGATGTCTTCCCGATACCACCCCACCCCTCACCCTTTTCCCCTAACAGATAAATGTCCTGAAGCTGTTTTCACATTATATAATGTCTGAGGCTATTTCAGAAGGTTCATGGAAAAATAGATTTAGGAGGTAATACAAATCTTTCCTGAACTTCTTGAAGATCCCTCATACATATACAGTATGTATATATACACATATGTATTTTTTGTAACAGTTTTTTAAAGGTATAATTTACATACCACATAATTCACCCATTAAAAGTATACAACTTAATGGTTTTTAGCATATCCACAAAATTGTGCCACCAGCACCACAAGCAATTTTAGAACACTTTCATTGTTCCCTGTAGAGACCCCAAAACCATTAGCAGTCGCTCCCCAACTCTCCCAACCCCAAAGCCTCAGGCAGCACTCACCTGTGGCCTGTCTCTGCAGATTTGTCTATTCTACACATTTTGTGAAACAGAATCATGCAATATGGAGCCTTGTGTGACTGGCTGCTTTTGCTCAGCGTAATGGTTTCAAGGTTCATCCATGCTGCTGCATGGGTCAGTGATTCATTCCTTATTATTGCTGAGTAATACTTTGTTGAACGATATGCCACATTTCGTTTATCCATTCATCAGTTGATGGACATCGGGTTGTTTGCATCTTTGGTGCAATAGTGCTGCCATGTGCATTTGTGTACAAGTCTTTGTGTGGACACATGTCTTCATTTCTGTTGGGAAGATACCCAGAAGTGGAACTCCTGAGTCATATGGCAACTCTGTGTTTAATATTTGGGGGAACTCTCATGTTGATACTTAAAGTGTTTGTTTATTCACCTCTCTCCTTCTGTTCCGTGAGGTCTCTCTGAGACGTTCCCACCTTTTTCATACTTCATGTGGTGCCCAGCACAGACTAGATGCTCCAGAAATGTTCGTTGAATTATTCAGTGAAGATACTCTTGCATGAGAACATTAAAAGGAAATGTTTATGAGTTCATTTCAATGGGTTTTTCATATGAAGATACTCTTCAGGGACCTGAAATTTCTAAATTTATGTATCACTGGGTTTAAGGTTCTTCATAAGCAGCAGGGGTGCAAATTTTGGGGTACATTCATGAAAAACTGCCTTACAGTATGACAAAGATGACCTTAACATTCCTCCAGCTTGGCTAAACTTTAGACAGGTTTCTTCCTGACTCTAGGTCCCTGACCTCCCTTTTCTTAGAGCATTCACTTTAGAAAACTTGCAATTGTAAATTCTTTCTCTGCCCTTTTGAAATATATGCAACTTCTCCTAGTTTTACAACCCAGCGAATGGTCTTTCTCAGGCATCTGGGAACTATCTTTCTGAAACATAAACTTGGAAGGAGATAGCACCCCTATCTGTTGAAGGTGTCTGTTGAAGGGTAGGCGCCTACTTTTGGTGACACCTTGCTCCGAGTTGTGAAGGCCAATTAGCAAGCACAGGTGGCCTATGAGTCCCCCACCCCAGCTTTTAAAATTTCTCCAGGCTGACTGGTTAGCTCAGTTGGTTAGAGTGTGGTGTAATAGCACCAAGGTCAGGGTTTCAGATCCCTGTACTGGCCAGCTGCCAAGTAAGCCTCTCCAACCCTTTGGTTCTGCTCTCTCCCCTATTGCAATAGTCTCGAGTAAAGTCTTCCTTGCCTGATTAACTGCGTTGGGTGCAATTTTAACTTTGACAAGGGCATTGACTCAATATGCCACCTGATCCACCAGGGACGGTGGGTACAACTTATGTGAGATGGAAATGACCCTTGGGGAGAGTGTGTTCATGCAAACGCCATGGCCCATCTGTGTTATCCCAAAATAAACTTCTAAAATCCCATTGTTTGTACCTCACAGTAAGAATACACTGCGTTCTCCCATTTCACTTCATTTATAATGGACTGATTATGTTTCTGAGACACTCCGCATTTCATAAGTGTGCATAAGCATTGTACCAATGTTACCGAACTCAGGTCTGGCTGCCTGCCCCCTTAAGAAGGAAAGAAAGACTTGGAAGTCAAATGGTTGGTGTTCAGAAAAGCAGACGTACTCAGCTGACGGAGATGGTAGGCTAAGCTTGTTTGTTGGGCAAGAAAGTCACAATTTGCGAAAAAAAAAATCAGCTCATCTGAAGTCCCTCTGGAGTGATGTGTTGACACAGGCGGGTGTGGAAAATGAGTCAGGACATTTATAAGTCCTTACTGGTTTCTTATTTTCCTATGAAAAGACACCCATTTCTCTAAATGCTAAGCCAGAGTGTCATGGAGCATCTGGATAGTATTTTCCCTCACAGTAGATTTCACCCCAGTAGCAACACCTAGCACCCAGATCTTGGTTTCCAATACCACTTTCCAAAAAAAGGAACCAAGGCTTCTTGGAGAAATGGCTGAGTCTAGGACTCGCTGATTCTAGAAAATATACAAGATGAGCCTGGAGCATCTTGTACTGCCAGACAGTAGGGAAGTTCTAAAAACACAAAAAAAATATATACAAGCCAAAAGAGTCTAGATTAACGGGCTATGTCAAAGGTACACAGGAGCCAACTGAAAGAGCTTCCAATGGCCAAAGCTGCAACAATTTTGAGCAAGAAAACTAATAAAATATTATAACCCTAAGAAAAAATAAATATCCATGAGCCCATACAGAAATGAATGAGAGAAAGGAGACAAATCTCCCATGTATCAGAATTCCAAATAATGTATGTTGATACTCTGCCCTCAGGGTGGTGGAGCATAACTCCAAACTCCTTATGTGTGGAACGTGCACAGTGGCCTCCTTCTGAAGAGTATAGTATGGAAAGAGGGAAAAAAAGTAACTTCGCAGTGGAGAAACCTAACAAACACTACATCAGCCAGATAAGCAACATCAACAGCAATACCATGGTCATATATGTAACCTTGATATAATGTGATAAAAATGGCACTTTATGTCTGCGGTATTCCTCCTAAAAACCTATAACCCCAGTCTGACCATGAGAAAAACACTAGACAAATTCCAGTAGAAGTGCGTGGAAGTGCTGGCCAGTTAGCTCAGTTGGTTAGAGAGCAACCTTATAATACCAACGTCATGTTTGGATACCTATACCGGCCAGGCACAAAAAATAAAAAATAAATAAAAGTGCATTCCACAAAATATCAACTAGTAGTCCTTAAAACTGTCAAAGTCATCCATAAAAAGGGAAGCATGAGAAACAATCATAGCCAAGAGGAGCTGAGGGGGACATGACAACTAAATGTAACGTGGTGTCCTAGATTGGATCCCGGAATGGAAAAAGGATATTAGTTAAAAATGAAATCTGAGTGAAATATAAACTTTAATGATAATTTATCAGTACTGGTTCATTAGTGTAGTAAATGTATCATTCCAATGTAAGAGGAAATTATAGGGGAAGCTGGGTGCAAGGTGTGTGGGAACTTTCTGTTGCATATTCTAAATTTTTCAGTAAATCTAAAACTGTCCTAAAAAATAAAGACTTTTTTAAAAAGTAGACTATTCAGGCCATATTTACTAAAGTGCCTACCATGTACTAAGTGTTGTGCATATGTTAGTGTCAAAACGGTTGTTTTCCCTACTCTTCATAGAACATATCTTCTGGAGGCAGATGTCAATAAACACACACACAAAATTTTGTATGTGCAAATTATAATGGTGCTATTAAAAAAAGAACAGAATGTTATAGAAACTAAAGGAGGGATATAAATGTAGTGAGACCATTGAATGGTTTTATGTCTAGAAGTCTAATTACAATCTAATTACTTAAAGACAGGGACCCATTCTGAGAAATGCATTGTTAGGTGATTTCACTGTTGTGCAAATATCATAGAGTGTATTTGCACAATCCTAGATAGTACAGCCTCCTACATATCTAGGCTGTATGGTATGTGGTCCATCATTAACTAAAACATTGCTAAGCAGTACATGACTGTATACTTGGGCACAAAAAATAAAAAATAAATAAAAGTGCATTCCACAAAATATCAACTAGTAGTCCTTAAAACTGTCAAAATCATCCATAAAAAGGGAAGCATGAGAAACAATCATAGCCAAGAGGAGCTGAGGGGGACATGACAACTAAATGTAACGTGGTGTCCTAGATTGGATCCCGGAATGGAAAAAGGATATTAGTTAAAAATGAAATCTGAGTGAAATATAAACTTTAATGATAATTTATCAGTACTGGTTCATTAGTGTAGTAAATGTATCATTCCAATGTAAGAGGAAATTATAGGGGAAGCTGGGTGCAAGGTGTGTGGGAACTTTCTGTTGCATATTCTAAATTTTTCAGTAAATCTAAAACTGTCCTAAAAAATAAAGACTTTTTTAAAAAGTAGACTATTCAGGCCATATTTTTTTTTTTTTTAATTGTACCAATCCTTCTAGAGCGGCTCAGCTGTCTCTGTGAGAGGCTCCCTGACCATTCCAATGCCCGATTATCCCTCTCTTCTGAATTCCTCCCAGCCTGGGATCATTCCAGTGAGTCTAGAGCGTCACGGAGGCCAGCAGACGCTGCTCTCTGTCCCGTGTTGGCATCGTTCCTCCCCCCAGCTGGGGGAGCAGGGTCTGGCATACCTTTGCAGGACACAGGGCCTCTGTGCAGATGTATTATTGATAACATGGCCTGAGCTGGCGCCTGAAGAGTTGGCTATTTCTCTGAACAAAGGCTCTCTCTCTCTGGAGATGAAACAGAGCTACTTTCTGGTTTCACAGGGGACTTTACAGGAGAATGGAAAGGAAAAGACATATTGGCAAGTCCCGTGGCAGAGCATGTGAATGAGTCCTGCCGGCTGGGGGTCCCTGGCTACCCAGGAATCCAGTGAATGTAGGGCTTATATTCTGAGTTCTCTGCAGTTCTGGACAGTTCAGCCAGGGCGTGGCTATGCACTGCTTGAAGCAGGGCCAGGGAGAAGAGGAACTCAGTCATCTCAGGAGGCCTGACTGAGGCTGAGCCATGCCAAAGGAAAACAGGCACACAGGCTCTGTCTTGTCATCCTTGAGGGGACGGCTTTGAAGGCAAGCCTTGTGCAGAGGCTCTGCTAGGCTAAGTCCTGAACGATGGGCTTGGGGAACAAAAAAGACTGGAGAATGGCAGGTATGATCTCTACCCCCTTCATTCTGCTAAATGCCAAAATGCATCTTCCTTGGATAGTGCTGTTGTGACTTCCCAGTTGCACACCAGCACTGGAGAATATATTAGGATGTATATATTTGGAGACAGTAATACTCCAAGATCCCCCAAGATGAAAGGGTTCCATGACCAAAATCATGTGGGAGATACTACAGATTCTATCCCCCTGGTCCCCACGAGATTCACAATGCATAGTTGCACACTAAAGGCTCCGACAAGTTCTGCAATTAAAAAAATCTGTTTAATTTTGTTTTTCACTCTCCAAACTTCATTGACCAATATCATCTTCATCATGGAGCCACTATTAACATCTTTTGGCCTGCTTTGGGAAAATCTGAATTGGTTGTTTTATAGAAAGAAATTCTAGCTCTAGAATGGTCTTTAATTCAATTCAATTTTCAGGAAAAACCACAATTTAATAAGTATTATAAAATTAGATCTCTTCCCACAAATAATATACAGTCCAATTGGGGAGATAGTTCTCAATGGGAACAACTTTTTTTTAGAATGACAATCTAGTGTGCCGTGAGCACCAAAGTCATTGACACAAAGAACTGTCCAGGAAAGAGAGAGGTAGGAAAGCTTCTGAGAAAAGTTCTGGTGTAAAGACAAGACTCAAGTCTCTGAAGGATGAACACAGTGTGCCCCAGGAGGGAGACCCGGGCATGAATCCTAAACTGGGGTTATCGGTCTGACCTTTTGAAAAAGCAAAATATCCAAAAAAAAGAAGGCTAGATGTAGATATGGTTATATAAAAGAAGAAAACTCTCATGTGGGTTTGACTTCAGGCCAAAATGGAAAATTCTGAATTCAAGGTCATTTGTTCTGACCAGAGGAATCCTTGTTTTTATGACTTCTTGTCCTATGATCTAGTTAGACTCTGATTAGCACTGTTTTGAAAAACAGTCCAACTTAGGGCACAGAAGCTCAAAAATTATTCTCCCTCGGCATAAACCAAAGCCCTAAGCATGCGACAAATCTGTCCTGAAAACAGCAACCCTTGTCAGCTTGTTGCAGAAGAAAACTTATGCAAGTTTTATGTTTAGATTTATGACCCATCTTGAATTGATTTTTGTGTATGGTATTGCAGTAGATTGAATGGTCCCCTAAAGTCATTGAACCTTAATCCCCCTGTAATGTTGAGGGTGGGAAATCATATTATGGTCCTTCAGTTCGGCAGTTCTCCTGACACCCCTGGTAGGACTCAGGGCAGGTGATGAGCTGTGGCTGCTGTCACCAGGGCGGGCTCCTGTGCCAGCTGTGCCAGCTCTCTGCTGCAGGGCAATCTCCCAGGAAAGAAAGGCTGGTTGCTTTTTAGCTGAGGAGCTTGGCTTTTGATTTGTTTTGATTTGTTTTTTGTTCTCACTGAAGCAAAGCAAGTAAGTGGCTACTCCAAGATCTTACTGTGTCTTAGCATGAATTGTCAGTTCTGGTGAAATGATTACAATTTAGAAAGAAAAAAAAAAAAGCCCCTGAAACTCTTGCCACTTGCATTTTGGGGTGGGGCTACATGGGGGGGGGACAGTGAGATGGATGGGCAGAGAAGAGCCATTGACAGGCAGGGCGGGAATGACGCTGATGTTTGAGACTCTGAACTTTCTGGAAATAGCTGGGGAGCAAGAAAGGGAGAGATTGGCTGTCATGTGGTGAGAAGGGGGGGTGGGGAGAGACCTTTCCAAGAGCAGGGTCAGCTGCATGAAGAAAGAGATGAGAAGGGAGCTCATGTACGACTGACCACCTGCAAAGTCTCAGAACCCCAATCATCCTGTCTGATTCCTAACATAACCCTAAGGGACAATTACAAGCATTTCAGGGATGAGAGAAGTGTTGGCAGGTGGAGGAGGAATCCTTCTCACTGGTCCTGGACAAATTAAAGAATACAGCAGAATGGAATGTGAAGGTTAAAATGTCACCTTTATGACCCCAAAACTGGAGTGTGGGGAGCCAGCAATATGAGAGTTCCAGTGGCTCTACGTCTTCACCAGCATCTGGTGATGTAGGGTTTTCATGGAGCAGCTGAGCAGGGGTTATTGGTGTTATGTATGGTTTTAGTTTGCATTTCACTGATAATTAATGTTATCAAGCACTTTTTCAGGTTCCTATGGGCCATTTGTATGTGTTCCTTTGTAAAGTCCCTGTTCATCTCCTGCCTGTTATTTATTAATTTGTCTTCTTATTATAGCTTTTCTATGTTTGACATACAATACTTTGTCAGATATAGGAATTGCAAATATTTTTTTCTAGGTCTGTGGCTTGCCTGCTTGTTTTCTTAATTGAGTCTTTTGAAGGGAATTGTTTTAAATTTTATTAGATTAGTGGGTTGTTTTTTTTTTAAATAGTTGGTGCTTTCTGTGTTCCAAGAATTCTTTGCTTACTCCAAGATCTTTCAAAGATCTTCTCTGTTTTCTTATACAAGTTTTATGTTTAGATTCATGACCCATCTTGCATTGATTTTTGTGTATGGTATTGCAGTAGATTGAATGGTCCCCTAAAGGCATTGAAACTTAATCCCCCTGTAATGTTGAGGATTGAATGGCCCCCCAAAGTCTTTGATGCTTAATCTCCATTGTAACTGTTGGGGTGGGAAATCATATTATGGTCATTGAAAAGTAGGGCCTTGAAGAAGTGATTGGATCGTGAGGACTGTGCCTAGTGAATCCATTGATCCTAGTGGATGGTGGTTCTCCAACTGAGGTTAGACTCTCTCTGCCCCACCTTTCTGCCATGTGAGACCTCTGCATTTCTGCCACCACCAAGACCTTCACCAGATATGTTTCCTGGACTGTGGACTTCCCACCATCCAAAACTATAAGCAATAAATTTTGTTTTCTTACTAATTACCCAGTTCTAAGTATTTTGTTAGAAGCAACAGAAATGGACTAATACAGGTATGAAATACAATTCAAAGTTCATTTCTTTTCCTTATGGATATCCAATTATTCCAGCACCATTTGATGAAAAAAAAATTACAATTACTACTAGAGCATAACTGATCAAACAACAAAATGACTATGTATTAAATAACAAACAACAATTGATTATTTGTAAATGTTACAGAATCATTAGACATTTCTTCATGCAATGAGTGTAGTTGTTTGTTAATTAGACTATATATCTGTGAATGACCATTCCCTTGTGCTAGACTGAGACAAGATTCAGCAACAAGGGCCGGCCCATGACTCACTTGGGAGAGTGTGGTGCTGATAACACCAAGGCCACAGGTTCAAATCCCTGTATAGGGATGGCCGGTTTGCTCACTGGGTGAGCGTGGTGCTGACACCACCAAGTCAAGGGTTAAGATCCCCTTACCGGTCATCTTTAAAAAAAAAAAAAAAGATTCAGCAACAATATTCTTCCTATTTTTTCTTTTTTTTTTTATGGATAGAAGGGCTGAGAAAGCTTTTTCTTGTAAATAAGTAGATGGTGAGGCAAAAAAAAAAAAAACCCTTATAATAGCAATGCCATTCAATTCTTTAAAAGTTTTCTGAGTTCTACAGCAAACATCACATTGTGATCTACCATCAAATATTATTTGTAAGGACCCATCATCTGACAAGCTTATTAGATGTTCTTTCAATTTTGATGAAAGCAAAGAATTGGAAACAACAGAGATGGAAAAGGATCTGTTACCTGTCATTATAGTCATTTGCTTTCCCAGCTTCTGGAAAATCGAATAAGAGGAATATTAACATGACTTCAAAAATTATTTATTATTAAACACTTGCTAAAAAATATCTTTAACAAAAATTTTATTACAACCATGCCTTAAGTGTGTTTTATAAAACACTGGAGCCGCACATTTTGCTGATTACTGTAGAAGAAATCTTGCCACCTAATCACAAAGCCAGTTATATGTTTTCATCATAAAGTCAAATCAGCCCACACTGACTTTCTGTCATCAAAAGTCTGACTTTATTTTTCAGATAAAATAAATCTGCTAATAGACTTGCTGTGACAACCGTCTCACTTCTGACTTCTGTCCTTTGCCTGCCCCTTTGGTTCCTGATGCTCTGCTTTACTTATCCCAGACTCAGAAGCACATACCCCTGGAGGCTTTTGCTCCCTTGAGGAAAGAACCTCAATAAGGTTCAGAAATTTCAGGGGGTGGTGCTTGTCTTTTTTCCCCATTTTTTTTATTGTGGCAAAACACACATAACATAAAATTTACCATCTTAACAATTTTCAAGAGCACAATGAAGTGGCATTAAATACATTCATAATGTTGTGCAACCATCACCACCATCCATCCACAGAATTCTTTTCCTCCTGCAAAACTGAAACTCTGTCCCCATTAAACAATAACTTCCCATTCCTCCCTTCTCCAGCCCCTGGCAACCACCATTCTACTTTCCATCTCTATGAATTTGACTACTCTGGGGACCTCAGAGTAAGTGGAATCATACAGTATTTGTCTTTATGTGTCTGGCATATTTCACCTCGCATAATGTTCTCAAAGTTTATCCATGTTGTAGGATGTGGCACAATTTTCTTCCTTTTCAAGGCTGGATAATATTCCATTCATACATAGATAGACCAATTTTGCTTACTCATTCATCCATCAATGGACATCTGTGCTGCTTGCACATTTTGATAATTGCAAATAATGCTTGTAATGGATTAAATTACATCCCCCCAAAACTCACTGAAGCTTGAATTGTGTCCCCCAAGTTTTACATATTAGAAACTTGGCCCTACTGTGACTGTTAAGAGGGTGGGAAATCCTATTATGGTAATTGAAAGGTGGGGCCTGGAAAAGGTCACTCAATTGTAGGACTGTGCAGTAGTGAATGGATTGAAAATGGTGGTCAGCAGCGTGGTTCTGAGGGCTTTAAAAGAAGAGAGAAGAGAGTCTCTCTGTCTCTCTCTCTCTGCTCCCACCACCTTGCAATGTGAGACCCCTGGGTCACGGTCGCCACCACCAGATGGACTTTGGACTGCGCAGCCTCAGAAACTGTGAACAATAAATTTAATTTTCTTTATAAATCACCCAGTTCCGGGTATTTTGTTATAAGCAACAGAAATGTACTAATACCATGATGCTATGAACATGGGCGTACACATGTTACTGACCCCAGCCCCCAGGGTTGAGGCTAGGAGGAGGCCCTTTTCTTTATAAATCACCCAGTTCCGGGTATTTTGTTATAAGCAACAGAAATGTACTAATACAATGATGCTATGGACTAATACCATGATGCTATGAACATGGGCGTACACATGTTACTGACCCCAGCCCCCAGGGTTGAGGCTAGGAGGAGGCTTGGCCAGCAAGCGTGTAGAGTTAGCCCAGCGCTTCTGCAGTAGCCCCCCAACTGATGATCCC
>NW_007726291.1:872613-875214 GCF_000696425.1 Galeopterus variegatus | reverse complement strand
GGCCAGCAAGCGTGTAGAGTTAGCCCAGCGCTTCTGCAGTAGCCCCCCAACTGATGATCCCCGCCCCACCAACGACGCCAAGGCAGGTGCCAGCTGTCAAGTGAGGGTTCCCCTGCCTGGAGTTGTTTATACCAATTCAACAACACCAGGTTTGGTAAAGCAACACAGGAACTTTATGCTTTGATTAAAGAATGGAGAAAGGGGAGCTAACACTCCAAAGGCACCTTTCTCCCCAAGCTGGGTCTGGGGTTAGACAAAGGGAGGGTCTCGGGTTCCTGGAAAAAGGTGGCAACCTCTGGGAAATCTATCCAGTCCCTTTTCTTCCCTTTCAGGGTCAGGAGTATCTGGTCGCCCCCCACCATGGGGAGAGGAGTTTGGTGTGGAAATGTATTATGATGGGGGTATATTGAGCTGCAAAGCGGGTCAGAGGAGAAACAGGTCTGTAAAGTGGGTCACAGGTGCTGGACTTGGGACTTTCAGCGTCTGCTGAGCCTGTGGTTAGATGTTCTGTTGGTAACGGTCAGGTTCTCCTCAGTGGTTACTGGCATCTGGCTTCAGTTCCCTGTGAGCAAACACAGCTTGAAGAAGAAAAAGTGAATAAAAGGCATTTACCTATGGATTTATAGTGGGGCACCTTGGCGACAGATATCTCTTGGAGACCCTGCTTTCAATTCTTTGGAGTACATACCCAGAAGTGGAATTTCTGGATCACATGGTAGTTCTATTTTTAATTTTTTGAGGAACACTGTGCAGTGTTCCACAGTGGCTACAGCATTTTACACCCTCAGCAGCGGGGCACCAGGGTCCCAATTTCTCCATGTCCTTGCCAACACTTTCTGTTCTTTGTTTTTTGTATAGTACCCACGAATGGGCATGAGGTGGTATCACATCGTGGTTTGGATTTGCATTTTGCTGCTTGTCTTTTGTTAAAAAGCGAAAGGGTAGGAGAACCCACCCCTCCATCCTGGGCACATTCTCAGGCAGAACACTTTCAGGAAAGAGGACATGCGGAAGCTGGGGAGCCAGAACCTGATCCGCTTAAAACCCTCTGTGACCTATCCAGCTAGACAGACCTCACGCCTCCCTGTCTGCAGTTCTCTGACCTCAGGGATGAGTGTAGAGAGAAAAGATCCGAGAAGCCTAAGCATGCACACGCCTAGAGATGAGGGAGGTGAAGAGGGACCAGCAAAGCAGACAGAGAAGGAGCTGCTGGTGGGTTAGGAGAAGGTTCTGGACAGAGTGATGTTGGAGAGCCTGGGAAGAAGATGTTTAGAAAATGAGGGAGTCAGCCACAGGGTGGAGAGCTACTGAGAAGCCTGGAAGATGTTGATGGCAGAAGGCACCATGTACACCTGCGGGATGTGGGCACTCGTTCCCGGTGGGACCTCTGTTTGGAAAGTCCTTACTTGGAGGCACCCCAGAGTGGCTTTGGTGGGATTGCTCAGGTGAATTAGGCAGGGGGAAGTGGGAGCACCCCTTGGGGACTGGGGTTACCCTGGCTTCCTGCCGTTGTCATATCTAACTTGTATCACTTCTTCAAATCCATCCACTCTTGTCCCTTCGTCCCTGAACTCATTTGCTCTTGTTGAAGCGATCATTTCAAACCCTCCTGTGCTGGGCTTTCTGCCTCGAGTCTCATTCGCCTCTCTCTTATCTATCCTACAAACTACTGTCAGATTCTTCCTTCTACAGTGCAATTTGGTCATATTACAGCACCACCTGATACGGATTGAATTGTGTCCTCCAGGTTTTATGTATTAGAAGCTTGATCCCCATTGTGACTGTTGAGGGTGGGAAATCCTATTATGGTAATTGAAAGGTGGGGCCTTGAAGAGGTGGTTAGATTGTAGGACCGTGCAGTAGTGAATGGTCGATAATAACGATGGTCATGGGTGTGGTTCTGAGGGCTTTAAAAGGAGAGCACATGAAAGTCTCTCTCTGTTCTGCCATGTAAGACCCTGCATCACTGTCACCACCAAAGAAGACCTTCACCAGATGTGTTCCCTGGACTTTGGACTTCCCAGCCTCTGAAACTGTAAGCAATAAATTTTGTTTCCTTAAAAATTACCCACTTCCAGGTATTTTGTTATAAGCAACACAAAAAGACTAATACACCCCCTAAAACCCTCCAGTGGCACACAGCACAGTGAAGGTGGCTGCCACCCCCTGCTTTGCCAACAGAGCTGAGATTTGTCCAGGTCTCTGTCAGCCATGTGTTTCATGTCTCTTTAGAGGGACATCTGGACCCATCTCCAGCCCCAGGGGATGGGTCTTTTGATTAGTCTAGCCAGTTGAGTAAATCCCCTTGCTAATCATTGACTTAGGAAGGGGCATATGACCTTGAGTTTGAGAGGAAGTCAGCTGGAGCGGGGGAGATTCTGTCAAAGGATCCTTAGTGTTTAAAAAGGGACATGAGAAACGGATTCTTAGTCCTTAATAAGAGACACAACAAAGAGATATCATTATTTTCTGCCTCTGGATGATGTTGCATGAGGATGCAATGCCCAGGGCCACTGCAGCCATGTTGTGACCATGAGTGCGAGCACACTTCTGCACACTTGGTTCCCAGCATCACCTACAGCACTTCCATGAGCCCCAGAG
>NW_007726291.1:871140-872427 GCF_000696425.1 Galeopterus variegatus | reverse complement strand
GAGCACACTTCTGCACACTTGGTTCCCAGCATCACCTACAGCACTTCCATGAGCCCCAGAGAGCCTGATTACAGAGCCTGTTTTCTGTTTCTCACAGTCATGGTCAATTTCTGTTGTTTGCAATCAAGATTTCTGACTACTACTGATATGTACACTTCATAGGAATCCATGAATATATCAACATCTCCCACCACATGTCAGAGCAGTTCCTTTCTGGGCTACCAGTTCCAATTGAGATATCTCAAGGGGTGACTCTTAATACGTTGTCCCAAACTTAATCTCAATTAAAAAGTGGCCACATCAAGAAAACAATGAGCTGCAGCATATCACACAGGCGGGCAAGTTGTTCTCTGCAGCAGGTGGGTGAGGCTGGCAGAAACTCCCTGTCCATTCCAAAGACACAGCAAGGTGTGGAGCTCTGAAGCATCACCTCACTGGTGGAGGAGCTTCTTGCCAAGGTAAAAGGCATTTGTTTGCTTTACTAAAATTTTCCATTCATCTAGAGCAGGGTGGGCAAACAAAAGCCTCTGATTCAAGTCTGGCAGACCAGCTGTTTTTGTTAATAAAGTTTTTTTGGGTCCCAGCCATGTTCACTGGGCTACATGTTCTCTGGCTACCTCCCTGTTCTAAGGGCTGACCTGAGTAGCTGTGATACAGACAGTCCAGCCTGCAAAGCTGAAAATATTTACTATCTGGCTCTTGACAGGAAAAGGTTGCCAACTCCTGACCTAAGGCAGAAATACCCAGCTGGGCTGAGAGAGAGTTTATCTGCTGCTCCTGAGTGTCCAGTCTCTAAGTCACTCTCAATTTCTTCTTGTTCATTGTTTTAATTTCAAATTTTTGATTTTAGTTTCTGAATGGGTAATACATTCATGAAAATCAAAATAAATGCAAAAAGTCCTGTTCCTTTCTCTTACCAAACACCATATCCCAGGAAATGCCAATCCTCAAGGAGAAAGAATAAAAGTCTGAAATTTTCGGAGGCCCAAGAAAGAACTTGGAGTCTCTGGGAGGAAATATAAATCTCTACCAAGCTCTATTGGCTCTAAATGATTGTGACCCTCCAGGGACGCTGGAGCAACATCTCCCCAGCTTTGGGCTGAATAAGAATCACCTGAGGAACTTGGTAACACCGAATGTTGTGAGCACATCCAGCACCCAGATCTTGGTTTCTAATACCTTTCTCCAATGAATGGTACCAGGGCTCCTTGGAGAAATGGCTGATTGTAGGACTAGGGCAAGAAAGATACAAGATGAAGGCTTCAAATTCTCACCAAAAAAAAAAAA
>NW_007726291.1:868665-870225 GCF_000696425.1 Galeopterus variegatus | reverse complement strand
GTAGGACTAGGGCAAGAAAGATACAAGATGAAGGCTTCAAATTCTCACCAAAAAAAAAAAAAAAATCAAGAAAGATGCCAGATAAGGCTGGAGCATCTTGTAGTGCCAGAAAATAAGGAAATGCTAATAAATAAAAACAAAACAAAAACCAACATTGATGAGGGTTTGTCAAAGGGAAACAGGAGAAAATTCAAAGAGTTTCCAATGGCCAAAGCTGGAACAATTTGAACAAAATTGTAGTAGTGAGCTATAACCTCAAGTATGAAACATAAATCCGTGAGTCCATATTGACATGAATTAAATAAACAGATAAATACATGTGGCCACGAGACAAATCTCCCTTGCAGAAGAATTCCAAATATTATATGTAGCTATTCCACCCTCAAGGAAGGGACTCATAAATCCCCACCCCTTAATAATTCCTTCCAAGGAATATAGTGCAGAAATGTGGGTGGGAGGAGTACATTTACAGGGGGAACCTGACAAACGCCACCTAAGTCAGGTGACCAGGATCAACATTAACAGTGACAAATCATGTTGACAGTGCGTGCCCTTGATATGGTGTGATAAGAACAGCACTTTCTCTCTGTGGGCTTCCTCCCCAAACCCATAACCCTAGAAACCTGATGAAGAAAACATCAGATGAATTCCCCTTAACAAACACCTGTCCAGTACTCCCCCAAACTGTCAAGGTCATCAGAGACAAGGGAAGTCTGAGACACTGTCATAGCCAAGAAGAGCCTAAGGAGACATGACAACCAAATGTCATATGGAATCCTGAATGGGACCCTGGGACAGAAAAAGAACGTTAGATAACAACTAAGAAAATCTGGTTAAAGTACAGACTTAGTTGAAAATGTGTCTGCATTGGCTCATAAATTGTAACAAATGTACCACACTCATGTAAGATGTTAAAAATAGGGGAAGCTGGTTGTAGGGTACATGGGAATTCTGTACAATCTTCTCAATTTCCTGTAAATCAAAAACTGTTCTAAGGGGCCGGCCTGTGGCTCACTTGGGAGAGTGCGGTGCTGATAACACCCAGGCTGCAGGTTTGGATCCCTATATAGGGATGGTCGGTTAGCTCACTTGGGAGAGCGTGGTGCTGACAACACCAAGTGAAAAGTTAAGATCCCCTTACCTGTCATCTTTAAACAAACAAACAAACAAACAAAACTGTTCTAAAGATTAAGTCTATTTTTAAAATGCACATTGCCAGGCAGGCCTCACCTAGGGATTCCAATAAATTGGGACAGGGCCAAGCAGGCTGTCTTTTAAACATGTGGGTGATTCTGACACTGGCGGCCACACTTCCAGAAACACTACTGTGGAGTAGCCTTGTATGACCCCCCTATTTCTGGCCAAGTGAGGACCTGAGAATGAGTTTTAGAAATCACTTCTTCGGGCCGGCCCGGTGGTGCACTGCGCTAGTGCGCCGCTTGGGAAGCGCAGAGGCGCTCCCGCCGAGGGTTCAGATCCCACAAACAGACCGGTTCCCACTCACTGGCTGAGTGAGGCGCGGGGGCAACACCGAGGGTTGCGATCCCATTGCCGGTCCCG
>NW_007726291.1:865654-867637 GCF_000696425.1 Galeopterus variegatus | reverse complement strand
AAAAAAAAAAAAAAAAAAAAAAGAAATCACTTCTTCACCACCCCAAGGCTGTTCAGCGCTAGGTGCTTGGAGCTCTGGGAGAGCAGGTCAGGGCCTGGAATCCCTTGTGCAGTGGCCTTGAAAGGCTGCCTGGGCAATGGAGTGGACATTGGCCACGTCTAGTCAGAGAAGCTGCTCTTTCTGGTGTAGGGTTGCATCTACCTGGAGCAAAGGGCCCCTTTTTGCAACTCAGCTGTCCACAGGGAATATATTTGTTTCCTATTGTTGCTGTAACAAATTACCACAAACTTGGTGGCTTAAAACAACCCAGATTTATTATCTTACAGTTCTGAAGGTTAGAAATCCCACACAGGTCTCACTGGCTAAAATTGAGTTGTCAGCAGGGCTGTTTCTTTCTGGGGTTCGAGGGGAGAATCTGTTTCCTTACACTGTTCAGATTCTGGAGGCCGCCAGATTCATGGCTCGTGGCCTGTTCTCCATCTTCAGAGCCAGCAATGATGCTGGCCTTCTCATGCCACGTCACTCTCACGCCCATCTCCTGCCTCCCTCTTTCACTCACAAAGAGACTTTTGATCACATTGGGCTCACCCGGATAATCTCAGACAATCTCTGTACTAGGGTTCTACAGAGAAACAGAACCAGTACGGGGCGGGTGTGTGTGTGGAGAGAGAAAGAGAGATTTTAAGGAACTGGCTCACGTGATAGTGGGGACTGAGAAGTCTGAAATCTGCAGGGTGAGCTGCCAAGTAGGAGACCCAGGGGAGAGTTGATATTACAGCCTCAAGTCTCAAAGGCAGTCTGTAGACAGAATTCCCTCTTCCTTGGGGATGGATTAGTCCATTTCTGTTGCTTATAACAAAATACTTGAAACTGGGTGATTTATAAAGAAAAGCAAAATTTATTGCTTACAGTTTCTGAGGTTGGGAAGTCCAAAGTCCATCTGGTGGTGGCAATAATTATCCAGGGGTCTCACACTGCAAGATGGTGGGATAAATCTAATGGAAGAAGTACGCTCTGAAAGCTAAAAAACATTCCTAAAAGAAATCAAAGAAGACATAGATAAATGAAAAAACATCCCACGTTCATGGGTCAGAAGACTTAATATTAAGATGGCAATACTTCCCAAGTTGACCTACAGATTCAGTGCAATGCCTATCAAAATCCCAGCAGGCTTCATTGCAGAAATTGGCAAGCTTATACTAAAATTACGGCTAGATAGGAAAAATAAGTTCTATAGTTGAGCCAGGCATCTATAATTAATAATTTACTGCATGTTATTAAATGACTAGAAGAGAGAAGATCAATTGTTCACATCAGAAAGAAATAAAGTTTTGCAATGATGAATATGCTAATTACCCTGATTCAATCATCACACATTGTATACATGTACTGAAATAAAACTCTGTACCCTGTAAATATGTACAACCAGTACATTTCAATTAAAGAAATGAAAAGATTGCAAGGAACCCTAATACCCAAAACAATCTTTAAAAAGAAGAAAAAGAGGACTTGGCAGTGTGGTATTGGTATAAGGATAGACATATAGATTGATGGAAAAGTCAGAGTCCAGAAATAAACCCATGTGTCTATGGTTAACTGGTTTTTGACAAGGGTGCCAAGACCATTCAATGAAGAAAGAATGGTCTTTTCAACAATGGTGCTGGGACAATTGGATAGCCATATGTCATAGAATGAGGTTGGAACTTTACCTCACTTCAGCATGAGTTAAAACTATAAATCTCCTAAAAGAGAACAGGACTAAATTTTTATGACCTTGAATTTAGCAGTAAATTAATAGATATGGCACCAAAAGCACTAGCCACAAAAGAAAGAATAGATAAATTGGATTTCATCAAACTTAAAAACTTTTGTGCCTTAAAGGACGATATCAAGAAAGTGAAAAGACAACTCACGGAATGGGACAAAATGTTTGTAAATCATGTATTTGTGAAGAATTGGTATCTATAATATATATATATATAT
>NW_007726291.1:855819-865638 GCF_000696425.1 Galeopterus variegatus | reverse complement strand
ATAGCCATATGTCATAGAATGAGGTTGGAACTTTACCTCACTTCAGCATGAGTTAAAACTATAAATCTCCTAAAAGAGAACAGGACTAAATTTTTATGACCTTGAATTTAGCAGTAAATTAATAGATATGGCACCAAAAGCACTAGCCACAAAAGAAAGAATAGATAAATTGGATTTCATCAAACTTAAAAACTTTTGTGCCTTAAAGGACGATATCAAGAAAGTGAAAAGACAACTCACGGAATGGGACAAAATGTTTGTAAATCATGTATTTGTGAAGAATTGGTATCTATAATATATATATATATATTTTTTTCCTTTTTGTCTTTTTTCGTGACCGGCAACGGATCGCAGCCCTCAGTGTCGCGCCCGTACCGGACCGGGACCGGGACGGCAGCGGGATCGCAACCCTCGGTGCTGCGCCCGCACCTCGCTCAGCCAGTGAGCGGCCGGTCTGTATGTGGGATCTGAACCCTCGGCGGGAGCGCCGCCGCGCTCCCAAGCGGCGCACTCTAGCAGTGCGCCATCCGGCCGGTCCTCTATAATATATTTTTAAAAACTCTTACAACTCAATAAGAATATAAATAACACAATTAAAATTAGGCAAAGGATCTGCATAGATATTTCTCCAACAAAGATAAACAAATGGCCAATAAACACATGAAAAGACTACTCAACATGAGATACCACGCCCACTAGGATGGCTAGAGTTAAAAAATTAGATAGTAACAAGTGTTGACAAGGATGTGGAGAAATTGGAATCTTCATACATTGCTGATGGGAATGTAAATTGGTGCAGCCACTTTGGAAACAGTAAGGCAGTTCCTCAAATGGTTAAACATAGAGTCACCATATGACCCAGCAATTCCACTCCTAGGTGTATACCCAAAGGAATTAAAAATATATGTGCACACAAAAACTTGCACATGAGTGTCCATAATACCATTATTCATAGTAGCCCAAAGGTGGAAACAATCCAAGTGTCGCCAACTGATGAATGAATGGATAAACGAAATGTGGGATAACCGTACACTGGAATTTTATTCAGCAATAAAAAGGAATGAAGTACTGATTCATGCTGCAACATGAATGAACTCTACATTAGTCTGTGTTGCTTAAACAGAATACCTGAAACTGGATAATTTATAAGGAAATTAAATTTACTTCTTACAGTTTTGGAGGCCGGGAAGTTCAAGGACTAGGGAACACATCTGGTGAGGGCCTTCTTCCCAATGGGTGACTCTCTACAGCGACTCAAGGTGTTACATGGAGAGAATGGGCTGAGCAAGAGTGAACTAACCCGCTCACTTGCTCTCCTCATAAAGCCGTCAGAACCATGCTCACTACTCCATGAATGGATCAATCCATTCATAAAGGCGCAGTCCTCACAATCTCATCACCTCTTAAAGGCCCCACCTTTCAAATACCATTGTCAGATTTCCCGCCTTCTTAGCACTGTTACAATGGGGGTCAAGTTTCCAGTACTTGAACTTTTGGGGGACACATTTAACCTATCATATTCCACCCCAGTGCCCGAAGTACACATCTTTTTCACAGGTAAATACAAACCCTAAAAACATTATGCTAAGTGAAAGAAGCCAGTCAAAATGGACACATATTATGTGATTCCATTTATATGGAATGCGCAGAATAGGTAAATCTCTAGAGAAAGAATATAGATTAGTGGTTGCTTAGGGATGGAGAGGAGGCAAGAGTGGGGAAGGGAAGTGATAGCCAAATGGCATGCATAGCCTTTTTAAAAAATTGTAGTAAAATACACATTATGTACAATTTACCATCTTAACCATTTTTAGCAGCATTAGGTACATTCACATTGTTGTACGACCATCACCACCACTTACTCAGAGAATTCTTTTCATATTGCAAAACTGACACAATATACCTATTAACCAATAACTCCCCACTCCCATCTGCCCCCTCAGTAACCACCGCTCTACTTTCTGCCTCTATGAACCTGACTACTCTAGGTACCTCATGTGAGTGAAATCATGTGGTATGTGTCTTTTTGTGACTGGCTGATCTCACTTGGCATATGTCCTCAAGGTTCATCCATGTTGTAGTGTATGTCAGAATTCCCTTCCTTTTCAAGACTGGATAGTATTCCATTGTATGTATATGGGATTTCTTTTTGAGGTGATGGAAAGGTTCTAAAATTGACAGTGATGATGGCTGTACATATCTGTGAATCTACTAAAAACCACTGAATTGTACACTTTACCTGGGTGAATTATATGGTATGTGAATTATATTTTGATAAAGCTGTTATTTAAAAAAAAAACAAAACAGTGCAGAATAGGTGTGTGTGTCATTAAGTTTAATCTGCACCCTAGTAGTGATCATTCAGTATTTGAAACATCTCTGTCAGGAACACACATTCAAGTGCTTTAAATATCATTATCTAAATCTGCACTAGAGCACTGTAGTTACCATAGGGATGATACACATATTTTTCATTTGTAATATGAATGGTGTGTAAGAAATGCGGTTGGCTGGAAACAGTGTATGAGCCCAACTCTCCTTGCATGTAAACGCAGAAGCAAACACAGCCACTGAAGCTGTGGCATGGCATTTTAGGTCTGAGTCCCCTCATTCAGTGAGGACCCTGTTGAGGATCAAGTGAGAAGATCGACTGACCTGCTACCCGATCGTCATTTCCTGTCCCAGAGTGGCAGGGACGGGAAGGGGAATTTCTCCGAGATCAAAAAACCAGGTTGGATGGCTGACTCAGTTATCCATTTGCCAACAACCACTTGAACATGCATCAGCGTCTCGTCTGAGATTTGCTGTTATTGTCAATGAGACGACTGTCGCAAGCAGGTGTACACAGTTGAGTAGCCAGCAAGGGTTGGAGCGAGTGTACACAGTGCTGGTGCAGGTCCTGGAGGCTCTGAATCCCTCTGGTTGCTGGATTGGGGAGGGTTGGGAAGGTGTCTCAGAAGAGAGGTTGGAGCAGCTGGGATGAAGAGGTGGTACGTGGTGGGGTAGAGAGGCTCGGGACAAGGGCTATTTACCAAGTCATGACAGTATTTTGATGTTTTAACAGCAGATACAGCCACGCTGGTGCGGAGTCTCAGTGTCCGTTCTGGTGAAAGGCTACTTCTGCCTGGTGACACTTTGCTACCTGCTCTACACCTCCTATGACCCCTGTCCCTTTTGCTTTTCTGTTCCCATTTTTCATCTTTCCTTTGCTCCCAAATGCTGCTCCATTTCTTCTATCAGTAAAGAAGAAATGTCTTTACTAAGACATGAGGATTTAGTGCTGTCCTTCCAGGAGGACTTACATTTTAAAAGTGAATGTCTAGAAAGAGTCTTGCTCCTCAAACTCATGGCTAGTGGTGGCATTCCAGACATGGGTGAGAGATGATTCTCTATCAGTAAAGAAGAAATGTCTTTACTAAGACATGAGGATTTAGTGCTGTCCTTCCAGGACGACTTACATTTTAAAAGTGAATGTCTAGAAAGAGTCTTGCTCCTCAAACTCATGGCTAATGGTGGCATTCCAGACATGGGTGAGAGATGATTCGGGGTGGGAACCTTCTCAACCTTCTTCCAAAGACTGACGAGGAAGTCAGCCTATATGTGCAACCTGCCTAGTTCAGAATAATGGTGTTACCAATTAAAACCTCAGAGTGATGTGTTAATTTGGAGTGCATTTGTCCTAAGACCTCTCAGAACCAACCTCATGCTTCTAAAGAGGATGGGCTTGATAGTTCAAGAGCAATGTCCTAGCCGAAGACCACAGTATTGTCAGATGAAGAAGCTTCCAGTTTGGAACAGGGAGGGGCTTTACTTAATGACAACAACGTACAGGGCTTCTGGCCACTCTTTTTCCATAAGGAAAAATGAAGCAGGGAGACCCATCTGTGCTGGCTCAGGAGAGCCATGCTGTCACCACTGCTGGAAGTTAAATGCTGTGATCCTTACAGTAAAGCTAGTAGAGTGTTTTGTCTGTTGGCTCTTCAATCATATTCTCAGTATCTTATTACTGACTTTCTAGAGTCCCTTCTGTATAGAGCTGCATAGATCTCAGCCCACACATTCAGGTATACAAGAAATACAGCAGTTCTTTATTTTCCTTAAAGCAACTTATTTTCAATTCCAAGACTTCATTTCTTCTGATGATGGAAAATTCAACCTGTATCATTGCTGAGGCTCTGGTACCCACCTAACTTGTGTCAAGGTGCCTGGGTGGTACTCAGAGTCAAGGTGCTGGTCAGGAAGAGCAGGCGGGGTTGGCTGCTCCAGAAACAGCAGACACAGTCTGAGCCAGCTGCAGGACCAGGATCAGACCTGCCACGCATGGAGAACTGGCCTTGTGGTTGAGGCAAGGACCCAGCCTTCCTTGATACCTATCTGGGATAGGGCTACTCTCTTGGGGTGCTTCCAGGCAGCCAGGTGAGGCACTAACTGCCCAGGGAATTGAAAAACTTTCAGGAGGTGCCAAATTCCTGTATACATGGTCTCTGATTGATGGTGCTCCTGCTCCATATTTTGAACATCCCTCCAGCACAAACCCTTGTCCTTTCTCTTCTTTCCTCCAGGACACATAACAGCAGCTTTCAATGGGCTTCAGACATGACATCAGGTTCCTTCTGTTTTTTGTTACAAACCCTGAGTCAGGGAATGACAGTGTCTGGGTCAGACTTGACGTGAATGAGAGGGAAAAGTAAGCTTACTATCTCAAGACATTCCAGCCATATTGGGCTGTTTGCAATCTTTTCTTTGACATTTCTTGGGCCTAAGAAGAGACCAGCATTCAGCAAATCAGTCACAAAATGCCTATAAAGATAAGAAAAACCCTCGGTCTCATTACTATCAAATAAATGCAAATAACAACAATCACATATAGTGCTTGCCTATTAGATAGTCAAAAATTAAAAAGATTTAGACAATCTAATGTTGGTGAAGTGTAGAGAAGCAGGCATGCTAAGAAGCATTCTGAAGATGGGAACACTGTGGAGTCACCCTGGGTTGGGCTGAGATGACCAAACCTTTATATACCCCCTTTGGGTCAGTGACTGGATGTGGACCACAGGGGAAGGGGTGTGACCTTGGCCAAGCAGCAGAGGCTACCCCTGAAGGGCCGACAGCAGAAGGATGTTGGCCAACAGCATTTCCAGCAGCTGGCTGTATGTTCCTTATTCCTGAAAGGAATCGGGCAGTGCAGTGGTGTCCACCACAGCATGTCGTCCTGTTAATTCCCTACAATCACCCCAGAAGGTAATCCTAATGTTGCTATTTTACAAATGAAGACACAGGCTCAGAGAAGTCAACTAGCTGGGAAGTTGTGGAGCCAGAATTCCACAGTCCCCCTTCCCATGAAACTGCCTCTCTTCCAAAGCATCCCACAGGGGTTCATCTGCCCTTTGGGAAGGGAGACTAAGTAGGCTCACTGTCTCAGTGTTTCATTTACAAGGCATCCTCAGACTCAACCAAAAATTCCTCTGCTTTGTTAGCGTGGCCCCCATAAACATGGAAAACAGCTTTTGAATGTGTTGTCTCCACCTTCATAAAACCAAGTTATTTTTCAGGCTTGTCTAACCCTCTAGGCTTAAATCTAAATTTCCCCCAAACAGGTTAGCTCACCAAGTCATTGTGAAGTCACAATCAACTCTCAATTGTCCTTAGAAGTCTGAGTTAAGAAGTTTACTTTAGTCAAAAATATCAAACTCAACCTCACCTCACACTCTTTAGGATGACTACTCTTAAAAATAACAGAAAATAACAAGTGTTGACAGGGATATAAAGAAATGGAAACCCTTGTGCGCTGATGGTGAGAAAGTAAAATGTGCAGCTGTCATAGGAAGCGGTATGAAGGTTTCTCAAAAAATTAAAACTAGAACTACCATATGATCCAGCAATTCCACTTCTGGGTATATAGCCAGAACAACTGCAAGCAGGGTCTGGAAGAGATATTTGTACAGCCGTGTTCGTAGCAGCATTGTTTACAACAGCTACAAGATGGAAGCCACCCACAATGGATGAATGGATAAGCACCATGTGGTCCATATATACCAGGAGATATTACTCAGCCTTAGAACAGAAGGAAATCCTGACATATGCTACAACATGGATGAACCTTGGGGACATTGTGCTAAGTGAAATAAGCCAGACTCAAAAGGACAAATATTGTATGATTTCAATTACATAAGGTCCCTAGAGTAGATTCATGGAAGCAGAAAGTAGAATGGTGGTGGCCAGGGGCTGGAGACAGAGGGAGTGGGGAGCTGTTGTGTAATGGAGACAGAGTTTCAGAGATGCAAAGAGATCTGTGGATGGATGGTAGTGCTGGTTGCACAACAGTGTGAATGTGCTTAATGCCACAGAACAGTATACTTAAAAATGATTATGCCAGTAAATTGCATGCTATATGTATTTTGCCATTATTTTTTTTAAAAGAACAAAGAAAGAAAAGGGCGGGGGGGGGGGATAGCTCCAAACACTTAGAGGGAGCGAAGCCCTCTGGTTTTCCTAAGATGTTAGTCCCAAAATTCACAGAGGGGGATTCTTCTATTTGTTTGGTTTTGTGCTTTGTGTGAGCACCTCAGAAACTCCTTTTAGATTAGTCTCTGCTGAAATGAACATAAGCCCGAGATAAAACCCCCTGTACCCACTGAGAGGCCGGGCTTCTCCTCATTCTGCCTGGATCCAGTGATATTCTCATCCCAGCTCTTCTGTTTCCATCTGATGCTGGCTCCGGCCTTTCACAGGGCAGGTCCACATAGACAACTTGACCCGTCCTAGCTCATGCTGGTATCGTTTTCCTGCCGCGTCTAGTCCCATTTACACAGGACGGGTGCTTGGATATTTGTTACAGGAATTAATTAATGGACAAAAGGGACACAGATAAGATGGGAAATGAATATTGCCTGATTGACTAGTTGCTTTCACTCAAATGGAGTGAAGGCTGGTTCACTCCATTGTGGACACAGGCTGGCTGGTTAGCTCAGTTGGTTAAGGTCAAGGGTTTGGATCTCTGTGCTGGCCAGCCACCCAAAAAAAAAAAAAATGTACGTGAGAAATAACAAGTTCTGCTGTCTGTCTTTTCCTACTTTAGTTTAGTTTTTCCAATTTATTTTAAGTTTCAAAATAGTTTGAAGAGTTTATTCGAGACCAGAACACTGCTCCCTACACGCTGTTCACGGGTATTCCTTATTTACATTTTATTTACAATCACTCCAAAATCCTATTTCCTTAGACCCTGTCAGTGATTCTCTTGCCTTCTCCAGTTTCCATCTGGAACTAAACTTAAATTGGGTGTCCTTACAGAGAAAAAGACAAACGCAGCCTCACTCGATTGAAGAAAACTTGTGCTTAGCAGAATGACAAGAAAGGGGCTCTGTTATTTCTTTCTCACTCAAGCCCTAACTAGAATTTTTAAAAATAAGGACTTTTTCCTTGCTGCCCTCGGCTGGAATAGAAACATGGTAATATTGGAATAAATCCCCCCAGCCCATGCTCACTCCACATCCAGGCAAAAGTATCTAAAAATTTCCCTGTACCCTGAAACAAGTTAGGTTTTGTTCATAAATGCTGAAGGTTCTCAACTGCCTTACCCAACAAGAAACATCAGATCAAGGTACCATTGTCTTCATTCTTAAGGAATAGAGGAAAATATTGGAAATATCCATTTTTTTTTAAGAAGGCTGGTTGGGTTGGAGAAGTCATGGAAGGAAGCCTTTGTCAGAACATAAGTGTCCACCCTTATTCTGTGAATGTTTTATGCATTGTTCTAGATTTGAAAAGCAATCTTTCATGACATGAATTTGGTAGGCGGTGGGTTTACCAGGAGAGAGATGCAAAAGCAACATATCCTGAGTTTCAAAGCATTCATTTCTGTTTGGGTAAAAAGCTTATTGGATGAAAGAAGCTGATTTAACACACTTAAATCATACGCCAATCACCTTTATTAATTATAACCCTAAATTAGTTTTCCTTAAAATAGTAATATTTCACTTTTGCTGTTTTTACTTTGCTTACAGCAACGTCACTGCATTGCAAAATTAACTGCATGCAGTTAAGTACCTGACACATTTTTTGATTTTGTTAACAAGTGTAGAAACGATTACATCATCCCATTCAGAAAACATTTTCTTTAGACACCTTGTTTCATTTGGTTTCCTGTATAAGAGATATAGTGAAGGGATATTTCAAAGGCTGATTCTTTCTCCTTTCACAAGTCGAGCTCGAAACATCCAAATATCCTGCAAATAATGCCAAACAGAATGAGTTTAGGAAACACATCAGTTTGCCTGTTCAGCATAAGACAAAGTAGACTTCTGGCCTCTACAAATACATAAGCGGGGAAATCCCCACAATAGTTATATTGATTAGTAAATCAAACATATTCTGAGACTCCAATTAATCTACTTACCAACATCTAAAATAGTGTTAACTAGGGCTGGCCAGTTGGCTCAGTTGGTTAGAACCTGGTGCTGATAATACAGAGGTTACATGTTCAGACGCCTGTACGGGCCACCCACCAAAAAATAAGTAAATAAATAAAATAAAATAGTGTTAACTAAGTCAGTGGGTTTCCAAGCTGTCAACCCTATTTTATTTGGTATACTTGTTGATTACAAGTAATGTAACTGGGCCAGTGTCCTGTTTGGTCACATACAAACAGTTCACTGCCTGTTTTCCTGCTTACCTTTTACCTGCCTGAACCATTTGGAGTGTTCTACTCCCAATTAGGCCACAATGGAGACAATGGTGTCATGGGTTACTCGTTTGTTTTTTTCTTTGTTCTTTTTTTTGTTTTTGTTTTGTTTTGTTTTTTGGCGGCTGGCCGGCATCCTTTGTTCTTAAAAAGATAATCTAGACTTCCTTATTTCTTGTTTCCTATTATTTTTGAACAAACATCAATGTGTGGTGAAAAGAATCATTTTCGAATCAGACCTCTCACTTCTGCTACTTAAGCTGACCTCGGGAATTTTGTTTTATCATTAACAGCATGGAGCTATACTGACTGCTCCACTGGGTTTTGATAAGGAAAATAAGAAGAGAGATATAAAGTGCTTTTGTACCTTGCAAAGAATTATACAGCAGAAATTAGTACTGTTATTCTAAATACACCTGATAATACCCCACAGGGTACAGGGAAATTTAGTAACTTACAGAGTTACTAAAATGAATTCAGAAGCTATTCATTTAGCACAACCTGGACAAACCTAAAAAGTAATGTATACATATTTTTCCTGCCAAAAAATTCAGGGTGTTAGACCAAAGCCCCAGTTGACAAAATATGTTGGCCTTATAGCATTTTAAGTATTGGACAAAAGGAGATGAAGAATGAGAGTTTCTAGGATTTGCAATAAATGCAAAGTCATAGCATTTTCAGATGTGGGACACATGTATAGGTTCAGAATGGGGAAGCAAGATTCTCTAGCTGGGAAGGTATTTCAGAAGATGGTTCCCAATGACAGGGCAGCATGCCACCAGTGTGTAATGGCCTATGTCCTACTAAACGACCCCAAGTCATCACTATACTCAGCCTAGTTGAGGAGCATGCACGCACTCATGATTTTCTAATACCAATGAAAAAAATAGGATCAGCTTCCTGGTTCGGAGGCTAAAATGTGCATATTCTACAAAGTGAATAAATTGATTTATTGGCCTTGATTGATAATTTGTCTATTGATGATCAGCAACATTGCATATCTACTAGTTAAAAACAGATAATTTCCAAGTTACATGAATTAATTAGGAAAGCATATGAAATATTGTATCATGCCCCTCATACATAAACGTTAGTGGATTTTTTTTTTTTTTTTTTTTTTTTTTCTTTTGTGTTTTTCT
>NW_007726291.1:846138-854819 GCF_000696425.1 Galeopterus variegatus | reverse complement strand
GTTGCCGGTCCCGGTCCGGTACGGGGGCAACACTGAGGGTTGTGATCCTGTTGCCGGTCCCGGGCCGGTACGGGCGCGACACTGAGGGTTGCGATCCGTTGCCGGTCACGACAAAAAGACAAAAAGGAAAAAAAAAAAATTTGTGGAAAAATAAAATTGAAAGGTAATATGAATCTTTTCATGAATTTTTAAAAAAATTAAAACATAATTGATTATACATATTTGTGGGGTCTGTTACAGAGTTGACTATCAGTATTTGTATATATACAATATGTCATGATCAAATCAGGATAATTAGCATATTCATCATTGCAAAATATAATCATTCTTTGTGTTCTTTAACCAATCCTTCCCTAACCCCTTGTTCCTCATTCCCACCTCTAGTAACCACAGTTCCATGAACTTTTTGAAGTACCCTTGTATATTGCCCATCTTGTTTCCTTCTGAGGATAAAGTTGAAGGCACTTTGTTCTTCCCCATTCCAGAAAAAGTTATAAACAGATCTAAGCCTCGAGGCAGCTGCAAAGTTCAAACTCACCTTCATGTCGCAAGTTAATTATCTGACAGGTGATCTCACCTGCCAGAAGAACTTTCCACTTTGCCCAAGGCATCAAATTTCTGGACTGTGGAGTCACAAACTCTATTTCCTATGGAAGCCCCAGGGCCAAGCAGAGCCATATCAGAGACCAAGGCAAAAGGAAAAATATCCATTCCTATATCCATGTTTTATGTAATAATGGTTAATTTTTTCCAGAACATTAAAGTCATCAAAAAAATACTGAAAAGCTGCCAAGTCAGTAGTATATTAAAGCTCACAACATTATTTGTATCTTTGTGCCTGCATCTCGCTACTTTCAGGGCTCTGAAGGTCGTGCTATTGCGGGGTCTGATCCCGTCTTTTATTGAAAATATTGGCATTGGTCCCAGTATGGATTTTTTGCATTCATTTAAATTTTTTAAATGTTGCATTAAAATATTATTTAACTTGATTGCTAAGTTTTTTGGGTATCCCCTTAAGTTCTGTTCCTGAGGAGAGTGCTTCAACTTGCCTCAGCCTAACCGCAGCCCTGGTGAGCATGGTAGAAAGATGAATGAATGGAAGGTGAAATTTGGCACCTAACCCTTGGCCTTGGGAAGACAACAGGAATCGGTGGGATGAACTGGAAAGCCCCACTAAGCCCCAAAGGAGCCTCAATATTTAATACAGACAACCACGTTTCCATGGAAAAATAAGAGCTCACAGTGTATCTGCTGAATGTAAGAGAAGTGAGAAACCAGCGAATTTATGATTTAAGATTTTTGTCAGTTATTAAATGTAAGCAATGATGTTATTAAATTGAAAACACTCTGAGGATAAGGAGTCAAAAAATATGCTGCCTTCTAAATCTGATTTCTCAGTGGCCAATTTAGAACCTTTGCTTTGGATCAGTACTACTTTTTCCACTAGTAAAGATATTATAAAATTTCCTCTTATTATGGTTACTGTGAGCAACATAGATTCCAAATTTTATTATTTTAATATTTCAGCCATTGTTCTGGCCTCAGAAAGCACAGGCTGTGTGCTGCTAAGTAAGCTATTGTTCTGAAGCGATGCCATGAATGTTTATGATTTAGGGTCAACAGGACTAGGATCCTGACATCACCTGGCTTCTTACTAAGACTACCAAACAAAGCACAGGTACGTGGATGTATTTCCTAGTGAATACACTGGACTACAGTCTAGTTTAATTAAGAGTCATGCATCTTTTTAATTTTAATGTGTCTTAAACTTTTTGTCTCTAACCCGTTCACCATCAAGAAGGGTAGCAACGTGAGTGCATACCTTCCGGAATCCTTGAGTTTTGTTCCGACCAGATCCGTGGATGAGCAGGGGATGAAAGAAAACAGTGTCTCCCTTTTCCATCACCAGGTGCACACGGGTGTTGTTTTCCTCATAATCCTGGATCCCGTGGAACATCACATTAACTCCCCCCTAAAACAGTAAGCAAAGCCACACGCCTGTATTTGAGAAAGCACCGTACCTGAAAACTTCATCAGTCACTCGCCAGGGAATGCAAGGTTTCTCTAAGTTCTTCCATGAGAAAGAGATATCGAAGTTAGATTGTTAAATTTAAAAAAAATATATACAACAGTCTCTAAAATGTCTGGTTTTAAAAAGTCACATATTGATATTAAATGACTGATTTTTTTTTTCAGACCAAATGAAAAATATTGGAATTTCCCCCTTCCCCCCATTACTGAATTAGGAAAAAAGATCTAGATCAGCTTTGCCTTTTGTGGTTAATGCAGGTGACCACCTTTTTCTTAGGCATTTCCTACCTGAATCCATAAACATTCCTTCCCGGCCACATGTTCTCATCTAGAACTTTACACAAATCATTCTTCCATTACTCAAGAGCATCTCTGAGAAACTAACTATTCTCCCAAAATAGTGGGAGAAAATGCTCAATTTTCCTGAGCTCAAAAGCACTTAATGTCACTTGCAGAGTAAAGAAAGAAGATTGGTAAATTAAAACATTGCATTTGTTCATAACTATATCAAAGCTGGTTATGTCTTTATTAAAGAAACTAAAGTGAGAAGTAATTAAAGTTTATAAGCCTCTATGGGTCAGGGACATGGAAGCATCCCATTTCTTCTAAGAGTATTCCAAATCCTTTTGGGGAATGACCACCTTCCTACCAGGTAGTATTGGGACTTTGACCCAGCGTCCTTCTCTCCCAGCCAAGGCGGGCATGGGACCCATGCTAAGCTAGCCAGATCCCACACTGCTACCACTTGAATCTAGGCAGAGTATCAGAGACTCAGCTATCTCCCGAAGCCCTCCAAACATTCCCTTTGGTTTAAGAGAGCCAGAGCCCATTTCTGTTGCTGGCACCAAACCTTACCTAAATCTGAACTTAATTGATGAATCTCACAATTTCAGGTTTTATATCAGGATTCAGACTCAACTATTTTCATACAACACTAGTCATCAGTGCAAGAATTCTAACTGAGACAACAGTCCTCAATGCCATATTCTTCCCTCCCTGTAGAACCACAGCTCATTCTTTCTGCTTTAACCGCAGGTGCTCTTTCCACTCTGACCATCATGATGGGATTTCAGGATCTTTTTGCCTTAAACCTAAAATGCCAATAGTATCCTCTCTGGTTTCTCTTCCTTGGGACTCATACGCCTCCAACGCATCCTGTGCCAGACTGTACATTATTGTTCCTAAAGAACTGATTTGATTTCATCGCTCATGAGCTCAAAAAAAAATAAAGTTCCCATTTTCCCCAAATAAACCGCAGACTCATTAGTATAGCAAAGCCTTTCTAATCTGGTCCTAATGTATCTTTTCAGGCTCACCTCCTATACTACTCCCCAAAATGCATCCCCAGCCCATCCAGACTGTGAGCTCCCTGGGCCCTTCCATTCCTCAGCCATGTTCCTACCTGCCCTTGACCCCTAGGCCTCCCCATAGATTCTTTACTAAAGGACTTTCTACCCTGTCCTTCAAGGTTTGGCTCAAACACCAGCCTCACTGAGCCTCTGCTGGTCTCCACATCGCAAGGAGACAATCCCTCCTCTTCTTTACTCTGAGGGCCATCAACCAGTGAGTAGGACTTACTGTTGCTTATCACACACGTCCAGGGTTTAAGTGTTTATGTCTTACCTCTGCAATTAGGCTTTACAATCTTGGATCCTATACAGCCCCTACCCAAATTCCCCACTTTGGCTGGCTTTCAAACGTGTTGAAAAATCAAATGTGATGACTAATTTATCTGACATCCTTGAACTTTCCCTGATCCTAACTGCAAATCTTAGGACAATGTTTTGCTAAGAAAGGAAATGTCATTTCATTTGTAAGCTCTTTATGTATATTAATGTGAAATAAAACCAGTGAAAGAGATTCTGATCAAGACTCAACCACTGGGCAGACCTACCTCCCACTGGGGGTAATCATGTGGCTTCAGGGGTTCTTTGTGGGTGCCCGGGAGCACGACCAGACAACCGTTGTTGCGGTCAATGTGCTCCATCGCTGTCCAAGCGCAGACGATGTGATTGCTGGGCCGGAAGGGGAAGTAGTGCAGATCCTGGTGCAAGGGGTGACGAGAGGTCTTCTTGCCTGAAACAGAACCTGCTGTTAAAAGATGTTTGAGTCGGGGCTGGCCGGTTAGCTCAGTTGGTTACACCAAAGTCCAGGGTTCAGATCTCTGAACCAGCCAGTCACCAAAAAAAACGATGCTCAAGCCTCAGAGTTCTTATCTTTTGCCTGAAAAATCAGAACAATGACCTATCCCTGCCAAAACCAAACAAATGAAACAATGCTATAGAAAATCAGGCTCGAGAGATAAGCACCAAATTGGAATACTGAATCAACATAGTGGCTCCAAATCCCATACTTTCTTCCAGGCTGTTGATAGCTGAGCACTTACACACACTATTTTCTAGCAGGATGTATGTATGTCATCCTCTCTATTGTGCTTTATTCCTTTGTAACTCTGGATTTGGCACAGAGCCTAACATGCAGTAAGTATTCAAAAAAATTGGATTAATTAAATTGAAGAGAGTGGTATAGATTTAAGTCTGACGTCCCCTTCTAAGTGGCTGATGTCAAAAAAAGTTCTGTAAGAGTTTTTTCCCCACAGAACTATAGGCATTCTGTGGACAGTGTCCAGCCACAGTCACCATGTTGACCTTTTACCCTAGTTTTTGCCCTATGCACTTGGTTCCCTGACCACCTGATTTCTCCAGGCAAGACATCCAGGGAGGGAGAGACTTGGTGATGCTAAGCTAAGTCCTGTCTCATGAACCTCTTCTGGCCATCAGAAGGAAGAAAAAGAAGAGGACGAAGGACCCTCTCGTGGCTGACTGCTGATGCTGGAGAAGGATTTCTCAGTGTGATCCAAGAGCCACCTGCACTACAATCTCTGGGGATGGTTATTAAAATGCAGAAACCTGGCTTCTATTTCTGAATCAGTCTCTCTATGAGTGAGGTCTTAGAATCTACATTTTAGCAAGCATAAATTTTTTTTTTTTTTGGCACAGCTTGCCAGCAGGGGGAAACACAAGATATTTTAAATACAACCACAGTGTGCAATTTATATTAATAGTTTTAAATTCATTAGTAATAATAATGTCTTCAGATCAGAAATGCAGAATCCACACTATTACGCTCAAGAATGGTTCATAAGGCTAAGAGATGCTGAATAGCAGGAGCCTATGATATATGAACAGTTATGTTTGTTAAACTGCATTTTGGGGGAGGCAGTCATCTGCAAATTCAGCAATAACCCCACAGTGAGCATCTGAAATCTCTATTATACTTCAATGTTGTTCTAATAGAAGCTATTTCAAGACTTCAATAAAACTATATATGCTCACTCACCTACAGTTTGAGTTATACACACCACTGTAGTTAGAAAATCAACCTTACATATTTTAATAAAAAATTTTTTTCTTGCCTTTCCCTAACAAACAAGAGTCCTTTACCAGAATCTGGAGGTTTGTTTATCAGCATTGTGTGCATGGCCATGATGTTGGGTCCAGTGAAGCATTCCACATATTTCAGAATCTAAGAAAAATGAGAAAAAAAAAAAAAAAGCCTCAGGGAAATCAGAAGTACAGACAAGTGGGTGAAGTATAGACACATGGGCAAAGTACAACTATCCACACAGGAACCAAGATGGTCATAGTTTAAAAACCAATTGGCATTTCACAGTGCTGCAAACAAAGCGGGAAAAATTCTGCAACTGTAGGTCATTCTAAATCTGCAACACTCTAAATTGAATAGGATTTATTGGGCCAGCTGGGAACGCAGCCATTTTTTCCTACAAGGAAGATAGGAGTTTCTATGAGGTGTCAATTAGGGAGGATGGGGACAGCTCTCCTGTCCACCAGAGCCACTGACGGTTGCCCCATGATAGGCAGTTTCCTCTTCTTTCTTGGACTGTGCGTGGGAAGGCTTGGGGAAGGCCCCGCACCCTTTGCAGCTGTCGTGTGCAGTCCAGAAGAAAGCAGAGCAGCAGCTCAGGGGACACCTTACAACCAGTGTGGCCGTTCATTCAACAGCTCTTTACTGGGCTCTGTGAACCAGGTAGAGTGATGGGAAATGGGGACATAGCGTGAACAAAAAAAGTGGGTCTCGGTCCCCATGGAGTTTCTAGTCTTGTAATGACAGTGTAGCTGAGAGACGTGCTGTGAAGGGACAGCTGCCATGGGAGTAAGTGATAGGCTGAATTAGTCATGGGGCCTGAGAGCAGGGTGCTGCCTTGTGCATAGAACCCAGCGAGGGTGCAGGGAGTCGGGCCCCGGGCTGCTACCCTCATCTCGGCCACTGCCACCATCGCCTTGTTCCCCTACCCCCAGCCATGGCTGAGGAGCTCTCCGTGGCCACGTCCTACACCGAAGATGATTTCTACTGCCCTGTCAGGAGGTGCTCAAAATGCCCATGCGGACCACGGCCTGTCAGGATGTTTTCTGTAGAAAATGTTTCCTGACTGCAATGAGAGAAGGTGGAATACATTTTCCCTTGTGTCGTGGAAATGTGACTAGAAGAGAGAGAGCATGTCCTGAATGGGCCTTAAACCTTGAAAATATCATGAGGAAGTTTTCTGGTAGCTGCAGATGCTGTGCAAAGCAGATTAAATTCTATCGCATGAGATATCATTACAAGTCTTGTAAGAAGTATCAGGATGAATATGTTGTTTCTTCTATCATTTCAAACTTTGAGATCTCTCAAGATTCAGTAGGGAACAGGAATAGGAGTGAAACATCCACATCTGATAACACAGAAACTTACCAAGAAAATACCAGTTCTTCTGGGCACCTCACCTTTAAGTGTCCCTTGTGTCAATAATCAAATTTTACCAGAACAGGGTTTACTGGATCACTGTAACAGTAATCACCTATTTCAGACATGTCCTATTTGTGTGTCTCTTCCTTGGGGAGATCCTAGCCAGATTACTAGACATTTTGTTAGTCATCTAAATCAAAGACATCAATTTGATTATGGAGAATTTGTGAATCTTCAACTAGATGAGGAAACCCAATATCAAACTGCTGTTGAAGAATCTTTTCAAGTAGACATCTGAAGGCTGTAGACCTCTCTGCATCTTTGTACCTGCAAGTGCCATCTTTAAGGGGAAAACTACACGAAGTCACCATTTCAATATCTTGATGTGTATATTAATAAAAGTAATTCAGTCTGTTTCAGTTTTTGAACTGAAAAATAAAAGTGGGCCATCTAAAAACTTCATCCTCTTGATAAATTAAAAAATGAACGTTATGACATCAGCTTTAAAAGCATAAAAAGGGTTATATTTCACTAATGTAATGGTGAAAAGGGAATCCCTGTTGTACTTTATCTTTTTCTAGTATTACATATTCTTGAATTTGTTATGTTGCTTTTGAGATTTTGTGTATTACCTCCCATCTACTTTGTTGTGCACAGGTAACACACAGTAGCAAATTCTGAAAAATGTGATTGATATAAACCTAACAAATCTGAGCCAGTTACCAGAAATGCAAAATGGAAACTTGAAGTGCTAAATGGAACAATCCAAAGGAAATTTTAAAAATACAGATTCTAGCTGAAGAATTCAACTATAAGAAAATAGTATTTATATAACGTTTAGTATTTTTGAATACTAATGAGATTTCTTTAATAATTTTAACTCTTTAAAAAGTGAAAGCTCATTGTAAAGATATTTTCTTTTTTCTCTTAGAAGGAAATATCAAGAGACAAATTTATTTCTTTGGTGGGCATTTAGTAATTTCTATCTTGTTTGACTAATTTGTAAGCCTGAAATATACTAAGCTGGGTAACAGCTCTTTGGCCTCAGAATTTTCAATAGCCAGTGTTTCTAATTAGCTAAGAAGAAACTTTTATTAGAAACTTTCAGTTGGTGATATAGTCTACAGATGTGTTTAAATGAGACGTTTGGCTTTATCTCAGTTTAGAAATTCATTCAAAGCTGAAGACGTACATGTATGTATACATACACTTTTGTGTGTGTATATGTATTCACGCATACATGTATACATGCCGTTTGCCAGTTTATATATAGAATTTCTATTAAGGATTTTAAAAATGGACAAGCAATAGAGAATTGAGGTGTTTATCTGATTTAATTAAAATTTTGTATATTGCCAAATTTTTAAAAGGTGACAGTCACGTACTAAGTCGTCTAGTTGGCTGCTATTACACCTTAAAAATTAAGTTTACACAAACAATTACCTGTTTATATGGTGCTCATTTGTTCTTAAAGATAATGCATGACTATGACGTAATGAGACAGATTTACCAGCCACTCTGTTTCACTACTTTTTAGTTAAAACTGGGTTTGTTCTTAGTATTCACTAATGAGAATTTGTAGAAGGTCCAAATCACAGAATAAAGGATGAAGAGTGGATTAGCTGACATTCCATACTAATATGCATTGTTTATGCTTTCTTTAAAATAACTAAAACAGCATAAAATCTCAGATGTAGTTTGCTGCTAGTATATATATACATTGTATACAAAGGTATATTTTGTTTTTGTTAAAACCCTTGTTGACTTTTCTATGGTGAACTTTTTTTAAACTTGTTTTAATAAAAATGTTAATTTTGGAAGTGGAGTTTTATAAAAACCTTTTTCAGTCAAACAGTAATGACTTTATTTATGGATAGTAATAACAATCTCAAAAAAACCACACA
>NW_007726291.1:842260-844883 GCF_000696425.1 Galeopterus variegatus | reverse complement strand
AATGCCTAAATTTCACAGTACTACTTAGGAAAGCTATTTCTCTCAACAAATTACAGTTTATGTTGTTAAATACAAAATCTTGAGATGTATTGTTTTATTTTTCAATGAAAAATGGTTTTCTCCTAAAAAAAAAAAAAAAAAAAAAAAAGAACCCAGAGAGGATGGGGAAATGCAGAAAAGATTCGACGCTGACCGCCTACGTGCCTGTGGTGAGGCTTATGTGGGCTGAACACATCAGCCCATCCAATCCTCACGATAATGCCTAAAATTCATGCTCCTGTTAGTGAATAATCCCTTAAAATTAATGTCCCACGCAAATCGGCCTGAGACAAATAAGTCGCCCAGGTTGGCAAAGACAGATAAGTGAAAAAGATGGTATTCAGACTCTGATTCTGACTCCAAAAAAATGAGGCACATTCCACTGCTTCCTATTTGATCTCGTGTATACGGTGTACACAGAATATAGGCAACTTGTGTATGAAACTCTTCAAATGTTACAAAAAGCCTATGAGTCCTTATGCTTGTTTTTTAAAAATTTTTTTGGCAGCTGGCCGGTATGGAGATCCGAACCCTTGACTCTGGGGTCATAACACCACCTCTAGCCAACTGAGCTAACCAGCCAGCCCACGTGCTTGTTTTTTATAAAGCCTGGTATTGTCTGGCATTCACCCAGGCTGGTCTTTTCTAAACCTCAGTTATTCAAGAGCCACCTTCACAATTTTTGCCATACTTTGTACTGTTATTTAGCCAATAATTTTCCTAAATTAATTAGCTCACTTCTTTTACTTAATCTTATCCTGATTAATAGCATTCTTGAAATCATGGATTTGCTGTGCTGGTGATTTTTTCCCAATACATGTTAAGATAAATACCTGACTATTAAAATAATGTGTACCTCCTAAAATTACTGCATGGACCCCCAGATACCTGGCTCATACTTTAGAAATGTAGGAAATCTAAAAGTCATGCTGTTGTTTCATCCGCCACAATTGGCCTCTGATTTCAAGCTTTTCAGCCATGATCCACCTGCAATACTTTCATGTCTATCACAGGACTTGAGGTTGGGAAGCATGGATGGTCCAGAGGAGCCACCTTCCTCTAGTCCTCTCTCCAATGGGCTGGATGTGACATCTCAGGTCACTTACCTGTACAGTCTTTGTTCATGAGTCAAATTTTCTAACAGCACTTGGTTATATTCTCTGATAAGCAGGTCCTCTCTCCAACGGGCTGGATGTGACATCTCAGGTCACTTACCCGTACAGTCTTTGTTCATGAGTCAAATTTTCTAACAGCACTTGGTTATATTCTCTGATAAGCACTATATGGAAAGTCTCCTTCAAAACCATTCTAAACAAATGGTTAACAAACTGTGGTACATTTACCCAATGGAATGCTACGCAGTAGTTTAAAAGGTATGAAGTAGACCCATAGATACTAAAATGGAAAGATGTCTGGGATCCACTGTAAGTGAAAAAAATAAGGTGACGGCTAGTGTGCTTATGTGTCACAAAAAAGGTGGGGGCATACAAATATGCTTCCATATGTATGAAATAACTCTAGGTGAATACACAAAAAGCTTAACAATGAGTGGGGCTAGGGGTAGAGAAAGATTTGCTTTTCGCATTATGCCCCTCTGTGCTGCTTGGATGTTTTCATAAACATGAATCACTAAAAGAATAATAATTTTTAAATTAAAAAAATTTTTTAAATTTAAAACATACACACCTCTATTGACCAGATTCATAAAATAAAAAGAAAAATAAATGAATTTATAAATAATAGCCTCTGCAACTTCACCCGTTGATACCCCTGTGTCAAGCCTTAGAAGGGGCTCTCTCTCCTGAACACAGGAAAAACTATAATTAGCAAACTCTACAGCAGGGTTTCTCAATCTTCGCACTATTGACATTTGGGGTGGGATAATTCTTTGTTTGGGGGAGGGGGCTACTCTGTGCATTATAGGATCTCTGGGTCCCATTAGCAGAATCCCTGGGCCCTACCCCTTAGAAGCCACCCTCCCCTCTGTCCTGACAACCAAAAATGTCTCTAGACATTGCTAAATATCCACTGAGGGCGCAAAATCACCTCTGGCTGAGAACCACTGCTTTAGACACATAAGTAGAAGGGGTTAGATTGGGTAAAAACAGCGGATTGCACAGGTGGGCGTGCAGACTGGCATTAAACAGACACGTAAGGCAGGATGGTCTCTAACCTCAGGGAGAGTGCAGTATCTGAAGAGCTCCTCGTCTTCCTGGAAATCCTGCACTTTCACAACCATTTTCTCGCTTGGAGTATATTCTGATTTTGAAATGGTCACATCTCTCATGAGTGTTAATCCTAGTGGTTTCACCTCCTTTCTGCAGATTCTTTCAAACTCATTCCTAGAAAATGAAATTTGTAAAACATGTCATTACTGCAGGCTCCAAGAACCTGCCTGCCACCCGCCCCTCACCTCCCCACCGTGGAAAGATCCGTGGATTCAGGGGTGGTTTCTCTGCACTAAGTTGCTTTCCAGCTCTAGGTAGAATAATTCTGATGAGAGCAAAGAGAAAATGGCCAACTCAGAAGGTCTGGGCTGGAATCCACTGCCAGAATTAAAGTATTCCTTAGCTTAGCATACCAG
>NW_007726291.1:837085-840630 GCF_000696425.1 Galeopterus variegatus | reverse complement strand
GAACTAAACTACAAGCTAATTTTAATGTTATATATCATGCCTGAATTTTTTAGAGTCAGATTGTGTATTTTCTGTTATTCTTCCTTCTTTCTGAATTTCAAAAGACATATAGAAAATTAAAATCAGGGGCCGACCCCGTGGCTCACTCGGGAGAGTGTGGGGCTGGGAGCGCAGAGGCCACAGGTTCGGATCCTATATAGGGATGGCTGGTGTGCTCACTGGCTGAGCGTGGTGTGGACAACACGAAGCCAAGGGTTGCGATCCCCTTGCCAGTCACCAAAAAAAAAAGAAAGAAAGAAAATTAAAATCAGTGTCTTCAAACTTTTCCACAATTGTACTAATTAGAACAAGTCCTGGAAATGGAGGATTTGGATAATGAATTCTAATCAAGAAACATGTTATATCGTACATTATATCCTAGTTAACACTTGAAAAATGTTTATATCCATAATATTAAATATTAAAATTAAATATATTAAATATTACTAATAATTAATTTAATAGTATTAAATATTAAAATTAGATCTACTTACTGGAATTGTTGAGGGAAACTGGCAGTGGAAATAGTCCCTGAAGTGGGGTGAGCTACCTAGGATGAGAATTAAGGCAAATAAAGTAAAATTTAGGAGCCAGCCTTTTCTAGAAACAACAGTCTGTCCTGGATTGGTTTTCATAAGAAAGGAGTTTTCCTAAACAGACACCAGACAGTCTGACACACGACCTCTGACAGTTACACAATGTGGCCTAAGGTCCTTTTACTTAAATCACTTCATTTCATTTTCAAAATAGCCTGAGGAGGTGGCTGGAAGATCACCATTCCTGATGTACAGAGCAGGGAACCTTGGCACGAAGGGCTCAGTAACTGGCCAAGGTAGCCTAGTGGGAAATGGCTGAGCTAGAACTTGACCCACATTCTACCTTGTAGCTTCAATCTGTTTTATTCCACATGACTGTTCCTTCACTAAACTGTTGAGCCAAATAAAAATTCAAAGGTTCAACTCTAGAAGTAAGGAGAAACATGTTATTCACAAGAGGTATTTAATTTACTGAGAATTCAGTCCAAAATATTAGAAACACTTTGGCTGGTCATTAAAAAAAACCCCAAAAAGTCTATAAAAATAAACAATAGCTCTAAGAACAGTATGATCCACACAGTCGAGTATAATTTTAAATACCTTAAAGAACTAGAAATCCTTTTTGTGATATCGCTTTTCTATCCAGTAACCACAGGTTAGTGACATAGCATCTCATTGTTTCTTTTTTTTCCTTATTCTTCCTTTAGCCCAAAGAGTTACTTTCAGAATGTTACTTCTTATAAACATTTTATCATTTCTTATGTGATGTCTTTATATAATTTGGTGACAATGCCACAGTCCAGGAGGCAGACAGGTTAACACCCTCGGTCAGTTATTCTCAGCAAAAAGTCTTTGCAAAGATATCCAGATTGCGGCCTTGTGCCAACGTTCTCTTCACTGTCTATGACTCCTGCATCATGGTTTCTTTTTTCTCTTTCTGGGATAATTTTTGAATGATGTGGAAGTGCTTACAATACAAAGTTGGGTGAAAAAATTGATGCAAAAAACTGTACATACAGTATGGTCCTAATTATGTAATATATGCACAGGAAAGAAACACGCCAAAAAGTTTACAAGTGATTTGTGATGGGTTATATTTATTTCCTTCTTTCTACTTATGTGCATTTAAAAAACACATGTTTTATACTTCAAAAATCATTCCTTATTACAAAATTGACATTTCTTTAGAAACACTGAAGGCTGGGGAGAAACTGTCACAAAATGTCTGGGAGTCTACTTAAGACTAACCACACATTCACTGAAAATCTAGGTCACAGCTGTCCAATATCATAGCTGCTAGCCACACCTGGCTATTTAAATTGGAATTAATGAAAATAAAAAATTCAGTTTCCTGATGACACTAGTCATATTTCAAGTGCTCAATAGCCACACGTGGCTAGTTGCTACCGTACTGCATAGCACAAGCATAGAACATCTCCATCCTTGCAGAAGGTTTTATTGGACAGTACTGCTCTAGGAAAGACATGAAAAAAATAAGCTCTAACCTTTATAATGACAAGTTAATCGTATAACAATTAATAGTATAACAATATAACAGTTAATAGTATAACAATAGTTGTTATACTATTATAACAACAACCAGCAGGATTAGAAAATAAAAATTTAAAAAGTAGTAAGAGACTGAACCAGGAAACCTCACTTCTATTCCCAAATATATTCTTGTCCCAGTTTATCAGTGGTTCTCAAAATTTAGCATGCATCTGAATTACCAAGTTCAGCTGGGTCCTACCCCAGATATTCTGACTCCATAGGTCTGAGTTGAGCTAATAGAAAAAGCATATCTAAGAAGTTCCAGGGCTCTTGGTCCGGCCAACACCTTTTGACAGCCGCTGCTTTAGCTAAATGACCTTGGTCAAGATTTTTCATCTTAGCTTTGGTTTCTCAGTTTTCTGGGCTGTGAAATGAGTTTATTTCATCACCTGGGTTCCTTTTATCATGCCGTGGACAGAATTTTAAACTTGGCAATAGTTCTTGACACATTGCTGCTGGGAAACTCAGCCAGGAGAGCAATAGAGAAAGTAAAAGAAACAGCTATTACTGTCGAACTTAGGAGAGATGTCAGGGTGCTAACACAGCGCAAGAGGCTAATCAGGTGGCTTAAGGAAAAAATCCCAGGCAGAGTTTTCTACCGAGCTTCCAAAAGCATGCCCTGAATGAGAACACAATCCAAGCAGGCAAAAACAGTTTAAGAAAGCAATTTGATTTATATGTCATATAGTGACATCTTTCTGGATCCAACCTAACACCACATACATTCCTTCCGAGATTCACTTCTGGAGACCCAATGAGGAGACAGACGCAGGTTACTAAGTCCTTTACCAAGAAACAGTGTTGAGCTCGCGTGGGATCCCCAGGCACCCGAGCCACAGCTCACCAAGATCCCCGAGAACGGAGGCAGCGGGAGGGCCGTGCAAGGTGGACTCCAGCTGGAGAGGGCGGCCCCGGGCAGCGCCCGTGTGTCCAGAGCTGGCGTCCCCTGCCGGGAGGGCCCCTGTCACCTGCCTGCCTGCCTGCCCGCCTGCTTGGTCCCTTCCAGGCAACTCTGCGCTCCTGTTTACAGTGTGACCGTGATTGGACATTGCTAGGTCTCTGGGCAGCCGCAGAGGTCATGCACGGCCAAGTGCAGAAAATGGCAAGGCCACTTCGTGATGACCTCCCCACCCCTCACTCTTCACAAAGCAAAAACGGAGGTCGTAACGGTGCCCAGAACGGTAGAGCGACGTCCCGCCAGCCACCGAGGCCAGGACAGTCACGCGCCCGCTGGCCAGGCAAGTGACCTCTGGGGACTTGGGGGCTACCGGCGCCTGGGGATGGCAGCCCCCTCTCCCCGCCCCCGGGGGCCCGGAAGAGATGTGGAGACAGGCGCGCGGAGGGGGCAGAGTCGACGCGCGGCGGTGCCGTGCGCCCTGGAGGCCATCACCCTGGCCGAGGCCGCCAGCTAAGCGCAGG